>NC_137899.1:74453054-74498054 GCF_963455335.1 Martes martes | reverse complement strand
GATGTGAAAATAAGTTCCAAAAATCTTCCTTAATTTTCTCAAAGTTGATGTAATACTTAAGCCTTATACGATTCCATTGTTGCATCAGAAGTGTGTTCTCTTATAAATACTTTGGCAGAAATATTATTTCCAGTTAAAAATATGAGAAGGGAGAGATCTCATGGCATTTTCAGTTCAGTCCTTTCAATCTCATCACCGTGGTCATGGTAAAAAGACATAATATATTGTATCAGGAGCTATCAGAACCTTGGCAAAGATGGCTGTCCAGTTCATTGCTTAGGTGCAGTGGAGCTTGACTACGGTAGTGGTTCCCCCATCTGCGGGGATGTGTTCCAAGAACCCCAGTGGATGACCGAAATAGCAAATAGTACCGAATCCTCCATTGACTGTTTTTTCCTTTGCATATACATCTGTGATAAAATTGAAATTGAATTTATAAATTAGGCACAGTAAGAGATTAACAACAATAACTAATTAAAATAGAACAATTACAGCAACATACTGTAATAAGAGTTAAATGAATGTGGTCTCTGTCTCTCAAAATATTGTACTGTACTCACCTTTCTTCTTGTGATGATATGAGATGATAAAAGGCTTATGTGATGAGATAAAGTGAGGTGGATGATGTAGGCACTGTGCTGTAGTGTCAGGCTACTGTTGGTCTGAGCGTAGGTCAGAAGGAGGACCATCTGCTTCCAGAGCACGGCTGACTGGGTATAAATGAAGCGACACAAGGCAAAACCGCATGTAAGCGGTATTGTTTTTCTAAAGGAATCTATTTAGTGATAATAAGGAGAAGAAAGTTCTTAGGGAGAAATACAGGCTATATGAGGATAAAACTTAAATCACTTTCCCAAATTTTATTTTATATACAAGAGGCAAAGAAGTGGCATATCTGCCCCACTGACCAGACAAACATGCCTGTCTGGTGACCCTCCACTGTGTATGGCAGAAATTCTTATTTGACAACATTGATGGCATCTTCAGAAGTTTCAGCATAAAACAATTGTCCACATAAATATTGATTTACTGACTTATAAATGGTCTTTAAGAGAAAATGGACAGAGGTAAATGACAAAGGTGACAACATGAGGAGAGTGAGGGATACGTTGCTAAATATAAGCGCTGATAGTGTGACCGACCAGACGACGGTGAAATTTAGCCAGTGCTACCAGTGTATTTCACTTGGCTTTGGGCCATGAACTATGATATACTACATAGCTGGGCTCCGGTATGAAGCTGCCAGCCACGGCTGCACTCTGTAACAAGCGAATGCCCTGGAGCTTGAACTGACAAGAGAAAGGAGAGAAGGAAGGAAGGAGGGGAGGGAGGAAGTGAAAAACAGTTGATAGAAATTTTCAGAAGAAGGTAAGAGAAGTGGGTAGCAGGAAGGGAAACTAGAGGAAGGTGGGTCCATAGCCTCTATTCTGATCGCAGACCCCAACTTGATGTCTTTATGAGAGCAGACTAATGGCCACGGTGAAACATAGCCTAATTTTAATTTACCCAATGTTCCAGAAATGATTTTTCTCTTGCATTGAAGTTTCAGCTTTCTTTACCTGGGTAAGCTTATTTTCTGAGGATTTAAAACAAAACAAAACAAAACAAAACAAAACAAGGTTAAAACAAATCCAAACTTCTCTTTGCCTCTCTTACCCTCCCCTTTCATCTGGCTACCCCCTCCCTCGTTTTTTTTTTTCTCTCATGGAAAGATCCTGATGACTGACCTAATTAAGTTAGGTTTCTATACCTAATTTGGCCTTTTTGCAGAGAAAATAAATTATTAGGTCTCTATAACATGATAGCATAATAAATACAGGCCTTGAAAATTATAAAGCCACAGTTGTGTATTGATCAATGACTAAGAAACGCCTAGTTGAAAAAATATATGAAATAGGAAAATTTCCCAACATCTTTCCAGAGCAAAGTCTGTTTAAAGAAATATTGTACAAATTACAACTTCTGTCTTTGCCCTAAATTTAAATATCTTAAAAACTCAGTCCTTGAAAAATTACCTTATGGTATTTTATGTCTCCAACTTAAACAGAAGTTTCAAAACCATACTGTATGATCCCTTTCTCCTTTCTTCCCTTTCTTTGTGCAACTATGGATTGATGAATCAATAGATCCCTGCCAGCCAGCCATCCATTCATCAGTTTCTGTATCTATCTGTATATCTAAATGTCATCTAATATACAATTACTTAATCCAGAATTTAGTAGTGGTCCTTAATATTAAAACTCTTCACTGAGTTTTTTTTTTTCTTAAGCAAATTACTCAATTGATTTAAAATTAATGAAAAAAGTGACCTGTTAGCAGTTGCTCTGCCTTGTTTACAACAAACTAAGATAAGAATATAAACTATTTTCTCTGAGAATATGTTATTATTTGGAAAAAAATGAATATTCCAACGTAGATCCTGCTTACGATTGAGTTCTGTGTTCACAAATCTAGTTTTAAGCCCATGAAATGTTTTCTTAACTCCCTATGTTTTTAGATGGAATTTTGTAGTTAGTAAAAGGAAAATTGAAGAAAAGCATCAAAAGTGAATACGCTGCTATGATGTTCTGGAGATGTAAAATGGAACTCTGAATTCTAGTAACTGAAAGAAATGCTTATTGGAAAGGTTTTTGTGAGTTTTGTCTGAGCATATCCAACTTTGATCTCCAATTAAAGCAATTTAATTTACAAATATACAGAATTCATTAAAATAAGCAAAACAGGGGTGCCAGTGTGGCTCAGACGATGAAAGGTCTGACTTGATTTTGGCTCTTCACCTTACTGTTAATAAGACCAAACAAGATTCTGAGTGCACGTAGAAGGGAGGGCGATGAGGAACTGGAGGGAGTTACTGTGGTCCATGGAGTGAACCGTGCAGACCTGGTTCACACCTGTGTCCACTGCCGTTCACTCCGGTGACTGTGTATGTAACACATACACATGGCTTTGGAACTTTGGCTTCCACATTTGTACAATGGGAATGGAAATACCTGCCAGGCAGGGTTGCAGGGAGGCTTACACAACAGGTGTTCAATCATGGTAGATATAATTGTGATAGAAAAGGGAAGGGCCTTCTGGATGGTTCAGTTGGTTGAGCGTCTACTTCGGCTCAGGTCACGATCCCAAAGTCCTGGGATTGAGCCCTGCGTCGGGCTCAGCGGGGAGTCTCCTCCCTCTCCCTCCCTCCTTCTATGCTTGCTCTCTCCAGTAAATAAATAAAGTCTTAAAAAAAAAAAAAAGAAAAGGGAAGAGTAGTTGCTAAGATGTATATTTACATAAGATATATACAATTCAAATGTTTATGAGCAAATGGGTAAGGTAAAAGGAAAGCAGCATTAATTTATTCCTTGTAATGGCCTGTGACTATCTTAGGAAGCAAGAAAAAATTATTTAGATTATATCTGTTACAAGTCAGTTTATTCCCAACAACCCAAAGTAGGATGGTTCATTTTATTTCCTGTCAGTGGAACCCTATCCCGTTTTTCATTGTTAGCCAAGCTCATCTGTCTCTTACAAGGATGCACTCTCCAAGAGGGAAGCAGAACAACCCAAACTTACCTACAATAAAACTATGCTTTCTTATTAGCCATACACATGAATGCGGTTATGACCACATTACATAATGTGTAGTCACGGCCTACATCTAAACCAATAACACACAAAGATGGATCATAGTTTGTTACTCTGATAGCTGGAGTTGGAAAACTGTTTCTTTTATCAAAATACTTTACTCCTATTTAAGAAAAAATAAAAATTACAAAAAAACTCTCCTTTCACACTTCAATATGTAGGATCAAATTATTTTAAACACCACTAAGGAGAATAAGCAGATGAAGCATGTTAAGTAATGATTTAATAACTTGTAGAAGTTTGAAAAAGTTATTTAGGACAGTCTTAAATTGTTTTCTTTCTTGGCTCTAAGTTATTTATTATTTTTGAGGACAAGGAAAGGAGGGTGCTGGGTAAAATTGGCAACTTTGAATTCTAAAGCCAGCACTGCCTGCACTCCTATTAAGTTGAAACGTTTGAAGAGAAGCTCCACTCCCAACTCCCATTGTGTCTGTGGCCTCATATGTATATAAAAAGAGAATTATGGTAATGAACTTTCTTAATGAAAAATTTTAAAAATATTTTCTAGGTCTAAATTTTCACAAAAAAATAGTTTTGTCGAAAGCCACAGAGTTTTGTTTTTTGTTTTTTTTTTTTTTTTGAAGATAATTGCTCTTAGCACTAAAACATACGGTTATTTAGAAAGCAAAAATATTTTTTTTCTATTTATTTTTTTTATTTATTTATTTGTCAGAGAGAGAGAGAGAGAGCACTGGCAGACGGAGGCAGAGGGAGAAGCAGGCTTCCCGCCGAGCAAGGAGCCCGACGCAGGACTCGATCCCAGGACGCCGGGATCATGACCTGAGCCGAAGGCAGCTGCTTAACCAACTGAGCCACCCAGGCGTCCCGAAAGCAAAAATATTTTTAATACAAGATGAAATTTTATTTTCCTCAGTGCAGTATACTAGTGTGTCTACAGTGACTTTCTAGCCAGAAAACAGGCAAAGCATATATGCTAAACAACACAGAGTATCTTGTACCTTTAATTTGATTAAATTAGGTGGTAGAGGCCACATATACTGTAGGTGTTTTTGCATCTAGCAACTGTGATTATAACTTTTATTACAAAAGGAGAAATTGTGGGGTGCATTGCCCACTAAGTGCAATATGATACAATGTTTAAGGACAGTTTCTTTAAGAGGAATATTTCATAAATAAAGTTCTGCTATACAACGACTTGATTTGAACTTTCAACGAGTTCTAAAGCAGTTCTTTGACGTGTAACAAAAGTTAGTAGCTTTGAGAATATTGTTGCATATTGAAATAATGAATTTCTAATTGTTTGAAGCTTTTGGAAAATTAGAAAATAAACTTTCAAAGATTGCAGTCGACTTTAAGTAAAATTAAAAAGCATTTTTATGTGTGTTGATGTTAAGTTTCAGTGCATTATTGAACACTAGCACAGTGCCTTACACACATTAGGCACAGGAAATTTTTAAATATGATTTATTGCTTCTGTGCTGTTTTTCACACTCTTTGAATAGGTTGCGATTTGTCTTTTTATTAATTATATAATTTCTGGCCAAAGATTGAATTGCTTGTCTGTACATCTTTTGGGACTGTTTTTTTGCTGCCTTTGTCATTTGCTATATAAATAGGAACTCTGCTTATTTAGACGATGCCTTGTGAAAAGTGAAGTAAAATCTGATAAAGCACGCTAAAAGATAGATACTACTAAGAGGACTCCTAGATAAATTATACATTTCAGCATGGTACTCTGTATTTTCATTCTAAAGTGTCTTATCTAACCCTCAATTCTGAGAGTATTAGAAATGTCTTTATAATAAGTTTATTTATACATTTATGTATGTACATAATATGTAATTTATATTGCCATGAACTTTAAATCCCAAAATGTCTGCCTAATAGCTGGCTGATTCTTAGTAGAGAAATAAAACATACCCTTTAGTGCCCCATCTTATATCCAATGATGGTCTCATTCTATTTTTTCTTTTCATTTTTTTCCCATCTGAACACAAAGCATTCCTATTATAAGTTATGGAGGGCAAATTTCACTTATTTCTGGCATATGCCATGTATTACAACACTTAGACAATAAACTTCAGTTTGAGATCTGCATTGGCTGCCTAGTAGCTATGTGATCTTGGGTGATTTCTTAACCATCATGTAAGGTGGGGATAATAATATCTAACTCATGACTTTGTGGTTAAAGATTAAATAAATTAAGGCATAAAAAATGCTTAGCACTGCACATGACACATAAATAGTACTTCTTAATATTGTCATTTTTCAGTGACTCCAAAGAAGAAAGTCTGGAAAGATTAGATGTAGAATTAGAAAACCCAGAAACAAAACTCTTATTAGTACTGCCTGCTTAAGAATAGTGTCTGTGTAACACATTTAAAATACATGTATTTTTCTTCAGAAGACCCAAATACTGGACTTGTTAGTCTACTTTGAGTATAGGGTAGATCTGTTCTAAAATGTATTTCTTTTAGTTCTACTGATATATATTTTTTCAAATATTCTTTCCCTAACAGTTTTATTTTGTACTTCAGTGATTTAAATAGTATACACAAATGCACTGGTAGTAGAGCTATCCATATTTTATACACACACACACACCCCCCACATGCACACGCACTTATCTTACCACTGTTTGGAAAGTGAGGAAAGAAGACCAGGGAAAACAGAAATTGTAGTGCACATCATACTAGTGTATTGTTAGCATGTCAAACTGGATGAATGCGGCCATGGTTGAAGTCACTAGGACAAAACACCTAGAAGAAGTCTTTTTATTTCATACATGCACACACTTACACTGTCGCCTATACCACATACACATATATTCCTGTGTGTATCTTCACACATCACAGTTCCTCTTTAAAAGCAAATGTACTTTAAGTGCAAGACCATTCTGTTTTTTTACAACTTGGAAATTCTGGCATTCATATTCATTGCTTCTTCATCTTAAATGCAATAAGCAAAAGATGAGGACAAGCTAAAATCCATGAGCAATCGGTTATTTCAACAGACAGCCATGAAAGGAAAATAAACACATGTACGTTTGGCCGGCTCTAGTCAGTGAGTGAAAGGTGTACTTTTGATATATAAGAAAACCCATAAAAAAGGAGGTACCATTAGAAGCTGAAACATTTCTCTTTCAGGTAATAATTACCCACCTGAAAATCTGGTGTTAGAGAAAGCAAACCAAAGCGAACCAGAACAGTAACACTGTCTTGCACAAGTAGAAGTGTAAATGTTAGGAATTTTTAAAAATACTTAAAATAAATTTGTCTTCTTTTGCTCTCTCTGTTTTAACTTTGAGAACACAAAAAAGCACATCAAGTATTGGATTTGATGTTCAACAAAATATTCTCTTTTCATTAGAGTAAATATATTTGAATTAATACAAGGTAAAAATTTCTTAAATGCCTGAAAGATATAAGGTTAATGATATAACTAGTCATAAATTAAATGAATCAAAAAATTTGGCTGATTATTATTTATTACTAAGTCTGCTAAAAAAGTTCTGTAAGTGCACTTTCAGTAATTCTGATACATTCAAAAACCAAATACTGGCATCTGATAAATGATTTTTAAAATATACATTGTTTGTTATTTTAAGAAATGACTAAAGGTTACTATAAAAACATGCACTTTGAACATAAAAATGAATATATAAGTTAATACCAATAAGATTAATGCCTGCCTGTTTTACTTCACAACAGTTGCACATATTTTAAATGGCTCAATTAAAGTTTAGTTAGACTAGATAATCCAATGTGGAGAGCAATGTCAGCATTAACTATTTTATAAAATTGGCTTTAAAATGAAACAGGTATTGGAAAAAAGTTATAGTGGGAATATTTTCTTGAGGAACAGAAAGAACTTTGCAAAAACATCTAAATGAGTAGAAAATATGCCTCACTTTCCATATTATAAAAATACTTTCTCTCAATTATGAAATATAATACATCTATATATTGATGTTCTTCCTTTCTGTTTCCAAGTTCTTGTTTGTTTGTTTGTTTGTTTGTTTGAGAGAGAAAAAGAAAGAGTGAGCATGAGCAGGAGGGGCAGAAAGAGAGGGAGAGACAGAATTTCCAGCAGATTCTGCACTCAGTGGAGCCCTACATGGGGTTCGCTCTCAATACCCTGAAATTATGACCTGAGTCAAAACCAAGAGTCAGATGCTCAAGTGACTGACCCACCCAGGCACCCATCATTTCCATGTTCTAAAAATGATTCATTTATTCGTAATTTCCCTCTGTTAGCATGTTTAACTGTTGCTTTCCTTATGTGTTTTTCAAACCACATTTTTTTGCTTTGCTAAAAACAGATGTGTCTAGCTCTTGGAACAGAAGAACTGAACCAGGTTTGGATTCAGTGAAGGTTAGATCTACAAAGCAGATGTGGACAGGAGAGAGAGGATATGCATGAATATATAAAATGTATATTACACACATACATATGTATGTAAGCAATGAGATAACTGTAACAAACTAGTTTGGTTGACACAATTTATATTTTATATACAAAATTTGAGATTTTTTCCTATATTATAAATATATGTGGAATATATAATAGAAGTATAAAAGTAAAATATAAATATAAACTAGAAGTATGAAAATATAATAAAATATATCCATAATATCTGAAATATAGCAATGAAGCTAAAGAAACAGTTTCAAATATGAAAAAAAAGACATTGATTTCTTTTTATATACTTATTAATTAAATCTTGATCTGAGGGCAAATAATAGAAAAGATGAATCTGTGTGTGTGTGTGTATGTGTGTGTGTGTGAGAGAGTGAGAGAGAGAGAGATTGGTTCAAAGTGAATTCATTATGAACTGTTTTTTTCTCTGATAGCCTAGAAACTCCACTGTTCACTATAAAGAGGAAGTAAAAAGAATTTGTAACTTTTAAAAAATTTTATTTAAAGATTCAGCAATCTACTCAGCTTGCCAAAAACTGAATGCCTCTTTGGTTTTTCTGGATTGCGTCCCACTATTCTTTCCATGCCGTCTTACATTTGGATCCACTAAAGCTTATTGGTAGTTAGACTATACTACCTTGGATATGCACCTCATGGTCACCGCAGAGACCAGCCACTGTCAGTTGTCTGTGTACATGTCTCCAAATAGGACTTTTGAGCCATGTCTCTCTCCACGCCCCCTGCTTTCTCTCTGGCTGTACATTAGGTTTCTAAGCCTGCTGGTGCAGAGGTCACTAATCCACAGAGTAGAGTGAAATTCTTTTCTTGACCTCAGATGCCTTAGCAACTACAGAGAGGGAGTCTACAATATTTTTCATATTGTTTCTAAAAAAAAAAAAAAAATTAAATGGGAAAATGAAATAAAAATATCTCCTGGAAAAATAAAAAGGAACAAATCAAAGAGAGTCTGGATATATACTTATATCCACATGTTAAATTTTACTCTTATAATAGTGATTTGCAAAGCATTGTTAAACATGCACAAAAATCACTTAGGAGATTTTTGCATGCTTGATAATTGCTAACTGAACAGTACTAAGAAAGACACATGCATTTTTGTTTCACAATTTCTAATTGCCAAAGAAAATTCTGAGGCAGATATGTCCTTTTTTTCTAAGTTATAAAAAATTCTAATATATGAGATAACTACAATAAAAGAAAACATTTAATGTGCAGAACATTTCTAGATCATGTGTGCAAAAGGTTAACTTAATTAGCACAGTATAAATTAAAGAGAAAAGAAAAAGAAAAATAGATTTTTTTGGTCATTTTAAATGTAAAGTAGGAAAAACGTACTTCAGATCACCCTATCTCTAAGAATTATTATAACACTATCTTTGTTATTGTTCTTTGCAACATAATCTACATTTAATCTACACCCAAACTAATTTTATCACCTATGTATTCAGAGCATTTATTGCTACACAAAATTTAATTTAATGGAAGGCGTGAAAGATATATTTCATTATGTGTATGTCTATGAATATATCCCTATATGTACACATGTGTAGTTCATTATTCTTGACTGTGAGGGCTTATGACTATTGACGTTGTCAATTTTTATCTCATTACTCATCACTGCTTACTGTGGGTGCTAATAGTATATTTCCATGGAGTTTGTGTGTGCTGTAATGTAAATTCTGACATTGCTAGTGTCAGTCACTAATCTACCTCATTCAGTTCATGTCAAGATGATACATCACAATGCTCAACAACTGTCATCTCAGCTTTAAATAGATCTACATTTTCTCAACTTTACAATTAATTTTTTTTGTTTAGAATCGAGTTACTTTTTTAACAATATGAGCAACTAACTCATTCTAATATATTCAAAACAACTGATTTAAAAACATTCCCTCCAAAAATTAAGCAAAAAGAATAATAGTTCTAAATGAATAATAAAACTGTGTATTATAGAAAGAAAACTGATTAAAACTTATATTTTGAAAAATTAAAAATCAGAGTTTTATAGACTTTCAAATTTTATTTTCAGTGCATTTTAAAAGGATAATTTTGCAATGTTTAAAAATATATTCATTAATTTGGGTGGCACTATTTCAAATTGAACCTTCCAAGAGTTCTCCAGCTTGAGTACTTGGGCATACTCTTGACTTTTTGCTGTGCATGCAAAAGGATGTGTATGCCATCTTTTCAGTGATTTTTTTTCTCACTTTTATCTGTTGTCTCTTCACATTTCCCTTGTTAATACGTTTTGTTTCTTTTTCATTCTCTTTTCTGTATCTTTCCTAATGCCTCTCCCTATGCTCTTTTTCCTCTGTTCTCCTGATAAAGTTAGCTGTTCAATTGGCCTAACAAAAAACACTTTAAATTAGTTTAATTAAGTCATTTGCCTCCTTTTCTCCTTCATTCTAGAAAATGGCCAGTTGTACACTACAGAAGTTTTGAAATGTGTGTCAGGACATTTTCTCTCTCCTTTTCCTTTTCTTGATATAATCATTTCTGTGTCTTATTAAATTTCATTTCTCTGATCTGTTCAGCCTTTCATATTCTTCTTCTTGTACCCATTATTCCAAATGTATTTTAATTTTCTCCTATATTTCTCCAAATATTTTTGAAGACCAGTGGAATTCCAATTTCAAAAAACAAATTATTCTGAATGCCCATGATAGAAATTTCCTGAAATTAAAACAAAAACTTAAAAAAAAAAAGAACGGTAAAATAACTAAATTGTGTTGATTAAAATTATTATACTTTAGTATTTAAAAGTAATGAAATATTTTGGATATGATAAAATATTTTGAAAACAATTGCTAAAATCAGTTAAGTCATTCACACACACAAAATAATTGAGTTTATATGTATGTAAGACCAGCTAAACTATGTGTAAAAGAAACCGCTTGAAGATGTTGAGGTTGCCAGGCAATTGATACAAGGGCAGTTTCTAAACCAGCCGGCCAGAGGAAGAGTACTGGAGAATTATGAAAATGTTCCCCACAAATGAGTACACTAATAATCACATTCCATTTCCAAATCCACGCTTTGTATAGCCCTAATATGCAAATATCTTCCTAATTTCTCTTTTGTCTCCAGTCTTTTCTCATAGCCATCCACCATCACCACCACGAGATACATCTTCACAGGATGCAGCCCGGGTCATGTCACTCATGTCCTCCCGAATCTTCCCTCTGTGCTTGTCAAATAGCCAAAATCTGGCTCCGGTCTGCCTTTCTGACCTAATACACTAGTGAAGTGGGGAACATATCCTTATAACTCCGGCATAACTGGACTTATAACTTTGCTGTTATTTCCATTATTCCCACACCACTAATGTTCTTTTTTCACCTTGGATGTGTCCAAACTTGCCTGTTAATGAAGAAATCAGCTCCTTGAAAACTTCTTCGATTCCAGCTAGGTGGAAGTAATACTTTCTTCCTCTGAACTTTAATAATGCATTTGTTGTGCTATTTTTATTCATGTGGGGTTTTTCTTGTGCTTTTAATTTCTGCTATCAGACTCTAGATGACACTATTACTTGCATAAGTGAGAAGAGCCTCCTCCCTGATTCATCCCAATGCCCATCATTTTGATGTTTACCATGCACTTTATATTAGGTGAGATTTATATATATTTGATAAATGACTAAATAAAGGAAAATGTCTTTAAAATTATAATGGGAAATACATAGGAATTATATGAAAGAATGTAAAATATTTGGTTAATAATACCTCCAACTTAGAGACCTCATCCCTCACACTTTTGCCCAAAGTATTCCCAACCTTTTCTTTTGAATGCATTTTAAAGAATATACATTTGTAGAGGGTATCTTATACTCTGATTAGGGCTATTCTCTGTCAGGAGAATAAACTGTTGAAGAACCTTTCTCTTATGAAAGCATCTTTTTATGGAAATGAATCATCTGATATTGAATCTTATCAAGGTTTCCCCATCCCAAATACCTGTGCTATTTCTTTCTTAGAATCAGCTTATCAAGGCAGCAGTTTCTGGTAGCTTGGGAATAGACCAGACACCTCTTCTCTGTCCAGCTCTTTCTCAGGCAAGGTGTGTGCGAGCAAGTGGACAAAACTGAACTTCTTTTACTTTCAGTCAAGGCTCTGACTTCTGCTGTTGGTTCTGCTGTTAGTACAAAGTCCAGGTTCTTTCTAGAATAAAAGAAATCATGTGAGGGAGTTTTAAGAGGACATAAACAGGATCCTCCATCCGCCCTCCCCCTACCCCAGCCGTGGTCAGATATAAAGGGAGACTCTAGAAGGTCATTAGATAATTAGGTATTCCTGCCAATCTCTGTAATATAAATAATTAATTCTGAGGACCTGCACCTCTGGCATATCTGACATTGGCTTATCATCTTGATTCATATTTCCTATGTGTTCATCTGGCATCTCTTTTCTGCTTTTGTGTCACCTTTGATTCATCAAACCTGACCTGACTTATCTAATGAGTATGTGACCATTTAAGTTGCTACAAAAAAAGGTCCTGATATTATTATCCATATCTGTAATCAGACTCTGACCTATTATTCTACCAGGAACACAAAGCTCATCAGCTTTCAGCAACCCCCTGCCTTCTTGTACTGTCCTGTGCTACATCCTTGGCCTTCCCTTCTTAAAAAGAAGTCTTCCTTTCCTCTTTGAGTAGAACCTTGGTGACATGCTTTTCCATTTTCCATTTTCCATTTCCCCCAACACTTTTATAATATCTTTTCAAGCCTAGTAGAGATCACATTTTAACAACGGTTAGTCCGTACAGCCCAAATGATGTTGTGTATAGAACTATATCCACTTCACTATTTAGAATGAAAACCAAAAGCAATCAGAACTCTTCCTGTTCATCTAGATTGTTACCACATACTGCAATAATGGCTTCTTTTGATGGCTTTCTCCATATGTGTCATTTTCCTTTGGTTAAGTTCGAATCACAATGCCTTCACTCTGTAATCTTTCCTTTGCCTCCTGTTCTGGAGAGAACACTTAGGAGACCAGCAATGTGACCACTACCTCCTGTGTAACCCATCTTCACTCCTTGTCATAATATAGTACAACCTTTACCAGAAAAGGTATACAGCTAATAGATATTCCTATCTTTACTTTATGCATTTGAGATGTGACACACATGGGACTGAAGGCCATTCATTGAACCATTTAAACAGCTATAAAAAAAAAACTCTGAGATTGAGACACAGAAGATAGCATAACCTTATTTCAATTGCCATTTTATGTAGATGGGGAAAATGACATTAAAATAGACATTTTTGTTTCACTGATTCAGATATGTCCAGTTATAATCATGGAAGTACTACTATGTGGTTCTTTTTCCTTTCTTTTTTTTTTAGGACAAAAATTATAGAAAAAAAAGTCTTACTGTTAAAGAAAGATTATAATATCAGAAAATGAAATTTTGAAAAAGAGTTGCCAGATAAATATATTTTTTTTAAATTAGAGACAACAGAATTTATGTGGTAGATATTTGAATATCTGTGTAAACTAAAAATAAATTTTCTTTTAAAATGCCCTTTGGTAGTAGGCAATAATTGCCCCAATCCATTTTCCCGTGACCTCTTAATGAGGGGGTTGTAATACTTCTAAAATATTCACTCTCATATGTTTAATTTATATAGTCAGTGCCATACTCTTAATAAATGTTCTCCTGACCACTTCTAGTCATCAGACATTTAAGGAACCTACAAAATGGCTTGTCGACTTAGGCTTTCAATATGGAACCTGACATTGGTGCACTGGTGTCTCTAAAGAATTTCCAGTTTTTGTCTGCAGTAGTAAAATAGATATTTGCTTCTCTCTTAGGCTACTATAAAGCATTTCTATGATATAAAGTACTTCCTGCAGTTTTCCTCACTGGTTACTTTTTAGACATGGGTCAAGTGATTTTTGATGTAGTTGATATTGAAAGTATATAAATACTATGCACCATTAGAGCCTACCATTAATGCTGTATTCCACCAATCATTAAGATCAATGATCAGAGATGACTAGGTTGCCATTATCAAGGACTCAGTGTTATCCATGAATTTATCATGGACATATGTCTGCTTAAAATTATAATGAGCTTCATATAAGAATTTAAGCATAGAGAAAAGACAACATAGACAATTCAAGGCAAAAACATCTAGTTACAGCTGAAATATTAATACAATCATAGAAAAAAAGATGTGGGTATGGAACTGTACTTAAGTTACCCTGGTAACTGTCATTGTGCCCTGATCTTCCTTCATTTGTATTCAAACAACTATAGTTAGCCACTGTGCCTATAAGTAATGTACTAAAGTATACTTTAACACAAATATTTTGTGCATCAGTGTCCTGTACTCAATAAATAAACACCTGATAAGAAATTTCTTAGGTGATTTACACATTTTATGAAATTCAGGACAAGAGCAAAACATCTGAGTAAATCAGTAAAATGGACAAACAAAAAAACTTTACCCGTATTATAATTTGCAAGCATGTCCTTTGTTAAAATGTCTACTCTTTTCTGGCTTTGAGCTGCTTCTTGCAAGTTGAATGTTTATGTATAATTTTAATTAAATTTTTTCCCTGGTATGTTCCTGAGTTAAACTAAATTTCTGATACTTGGAAATCTAGTCTATGCCGAGTGAAGTGCTCTAATGACAATGTTAGGGTGTCAATGTACAACAAACCCAGTAAAAGGTTTCACAGGCAACTCTAAGAAAACTGCAGAGCAAAGACATACGTTTATCCTTTATTTAGGATGACAAAAACTTAAACATATCTTTCAGTACTGTCTCTCTTTTTCTCACACAGACTGTATATCAGTAATCTGGACACCAAGTTATTTAAAGCTATTATTTAGTACCATAATAAGTAGTAATTTAAATACAAGGTAAAATCACCACATTGTCTTGTTTACTACTGATGTTAATTTTAAGCTGACGTTCAGTGCTCCCAAAAAAGGCAGCCTATGATTTGTTATCATTAAACTGTCAACTCTGCCTTGAGTTGGAAATAGATTCACACTACACTTCTTACAGCATATCACTTTATTTTCTATCAGTCAAAAAAAAAATGCAGAATCGTTTTAATTGTGTCTGTGCTATTTTTCTATTAACTGTTTCATGCATTTTTCCTGGCCTTTTAATTGCAGTTTAATAGTGGTCATTAACACATTAAGGGGTGTTAGAAGAACATTTGAAGTCCTCTTGACTTCTACCAAAGTTGACACTTCAATGCTAGAGTAATTTCAGCTATTCATTTATTTAATAGTGACCTATGCAAATGTGGAACCATGTCATTTTACAAATTGACTGTAATAATTAACTAGAAAGGCAGAGTAAAATGAAACAGGTTATAATTAGAATATAACTGCTACAGTATTACGTCAGCTAGAATAAAATAATCTCAAATGATTAAATTGGTTTCAATTATTAAGAATCAGTTTAATGTACCCACTGTTCTGATTTTTACATTTCTCTTTTTTGTGTGCATTAGATGTCACCTCATACAATTTATGTATTTTATTCATCTTGGTAAAACAGGCATTACAGAAGTTTAATTAAGTAGTAAAAGACTTCACATTATTCTGCTGAATTCTAAATTAGTTGTAGAAACTAGTCAGAGTGCATGCTACATACTACTCAGGATCATTTCAATTAGCGGTATCTATTAAGCTACCCAACATTCCCCTTACACAGTAAATACATGTAACATGTCACTTGCCATCAGAATATGTATGTTAGTCACATAATTATCACAAATTTTCCAACTGGTTCTTGGATGTGTCATCTTCATCTATATCACTTTTTTTTTAAATGTAGTAACTCAGTGATCCTTCCAAAATCCCAAGAATTTCCCACATTTGTGACTCCTGTACATTTGATAGCAGGGCTGGCTTTGTCAGCATGTGATGTATACAGTGGCACAGAGCCCGCACACTTAGAGGAGCCCCACACTGGGTTTTTATGTCCTGCTTTTGCTGTATTGAAATTCTTAAGATTCTTGAACAAGGAGGCTTGCATTTTCATTTTATGTTGGGCTCTGCAAATTATGTAACCAGTCCTGATTGAGGGATTTAGTATTAGAAACATAATAACCTGTTCACCTTCAGCCAAAGAGTCAACACTTTACTCATCATTTACCTGATTATTAGAAATTGACTCTGACATGCAACGTCAGGAAATTTTCCCATATTATCCTATTGGGACAGTGTGGCTAAGGAGGGCATCTACTTGGCCAGCTAAATTAGCCAACAGTCACGGTGCCTGAGTGACTTAGTTGGTTTAGCGGCTGCCTTCGGCCCAGGTCATGATCCTGGAGTCCTGGGATCGAGCCCCGCATCTGGCTCCCTGCTCGGCAGGGAGTCTATTTCTCCCTCTGCTTGTTGCTCCCTGTGTTCGTGCTCCTTCTCTCTCTGTGTCATTCTATCTCAAATAAATAAATAAGAATCTTTAAAAAAAAATTAGCCAACAGTCTTGACAATCAGTGGAACCCAGTCATAACCAGATCATTTCCTAGTGCATCGACCGTTTTAATTAGTACCTTTATATCCCAGTATATATATTGATTTAAGTTATTAATTTCTTCTCAAAGAAAAGTGGTGTTAAAGAACATTTGAAATATATTCAAGTTTAGGGCGCCTGGGTGGCTCAGTTGGTTAAGCAACTGCCTTCGGCTCAGGTCATGGTCTCAGAGTCCTGGGATCAAGTCCCACATCGGGCTCCCAGCTCTATGAGGAGTCTGCTTCTCCCTCTGACCTCCCGTCTCATGCTCTCTCTCACTCTCTCTCTCTCAAAATAAATGAAATATATTCAAGTTTAGATCTGTGACAGGTAATCATTAAGAAAAATTATTAGAAAAATGAGAAAAAAATCATTTCTAGCTAATGTGTAACTCCAAATTCTGGAATATCTTTTTTTTTTTTTTCTGTAAGAATTTAAGATGATGCCTGGATAGTTTTAAATCCACTTACTTAAAGATGAATTCTGGTGATTTCAGTATTTGGTTATTCTTATGTTAAAGTCTGGATTTTTATTTATGCATTAAATGCTGTATTCTAAGAGTATTTTCTTAAAAATTTTATTATTAAAATATAGCTGACATACAATTTTATATTAGTTTCAGGTGTTTAACATAGTTATTTGACAATTATATAGGCAATGCTCACCATAATAAGTGTAGTTATTATCTATCACCATATATCATTATTAAATATTATTGACTATATTCTCTATGCTGTGCTTTTCATTCTTGTGACTTATTTATTTTATAAGTGGAAGTTTTGTGCCTCTTAATCCTGTTTAGCTGTAGTGACCATCTCCCACCTGCCTGACCTTTGGCAACCACGAGTTTGTTCTCTGTACTTATGAATGGTTATATTTTTTGTGTTTGCTTGTTTTATTGTTTTTTAGATTCCACATACAAGTGAAATCATATGGTATTTGTCTTTCTTTGTCTGACTTATTTCACTTAGCATAATAATCTTTAGATCTGTCCATGTTGTTACAAATTATAGGATCTCATTCTTCTTTATGGCTGAGTAATATTCCATTTTATGTACATAGCCATATCTTCTTTATCCATTCATCTATCAGTGGACACACAGGTTGCTTCCATATCTTGACTATTGTAAATAATGCTGCAGTAAACTTAAGGATGCAAATATCTTTTTGAGTTAGTGTTACTATTTTCTTTGGGTGAATACCCAGTAGTGGAATTAGTGGATCATATGGTGTTCTTTTCTTAATGTTTTGAGGAACCTCCATACTGTTTCCTACAGTGGTTGCACAAATTTGTATTTCTATCAACAGTGCATGAAGGTTCCCTTTTCTCTACATCCTCATCAA
Source organism: Martes martes (assembly GCF_963455335.1). Taxonomy (NCBI): domain Eukaryota; kingdom Metazoa; phylum Chordata; class Mammalia; order Carnivora; family Mustelidae; genus Martes; species Martes martes. Next base: position 74,480,191 of record NC_137899.1, on the reverse strand, counting down.
CATTTGTTGTTTCCTCTCTTTTTGACACTAGCCATTCTGACTGGTGTGAGTTGATATCTCATTGTAGTTTTGATTTGCATTTACCTGATAACTAGTAATGCTGATCACCTTTTCATGTGTCTGTTTACCATTTGTATGTCTTCATTGGAAAAATGTCTATCTGGGCCCTTTGCCCATTTTATTTTATTTTTTTTCCTTTGCCTATTTTAATCAGATTATTTGTTGTTTTTATGTTGAGTTGTGTAACTTCTTTATATATTTTGTGTATTACCCCTTATCAGATATATTTTTTGCACATATTTGCTTCCATTCAGTAGTTTGTCTTTTTGCTTTGTTGATGGTTTCCTTTTCTGTGCAAAAGCTTTTAATTTTGGTGTAATCCCAGTAGTTAGTTTTTGCTATTGTTTTCTTTGCCTGAGGAGACATAGCTTGCAAAATATTGCTAAGGTTGATTTCTAAAAGGTTACTGTTTATGTTTTCTTTTAGGATTTTTATGGTTTCAGATCTCATATTTAAGTCTCTAATCCACTTTGAGTTTAGTTTTGTGTATGTTATGAGAAAGTAGCCTAGTTTCACTCTTTTGCATGTAGTTGTCTAGTTTCCCCAACATCATTTATTAAAGAGGTCCACCTTTCCTCGTAATATGTTCTTGCCTCCTTTGTTGTAGATTAATTGACCATATAAGCATGTGTTTATTTCTGGACTCTCAATCTTGCTGTATTAGTCTATATGTCTGTGTTTGGTCTAGTACCCTACTCTTTTGATTACTATAGCTTTGTAGTACATCTTGAAATTTAGGATTGTGATACCTCCAGCTTTGCTGTTCTTTCTCGAAATTGCTTTGGCTATTGTCTTTTGTGGTTCCATACAAATTTTAGAATTATTTGTGGTAATTCTATGAAAATTACTATTGGCATTTTGATAGAGATTGCACTGAATCTCTAGATTGCTTTTGATAGTATGGACATTTTAACAATATTAATCATGACAGTATGTTTTTGATAGTATGTTTCTCTCTTCTTCATTTCTTCTCATTGATCCTGATAGCTTTAGCACTTTGATCAGTAGTTCTAGAAGAGCAGTCAAGGAACTTCATGTTTCACAATTCACTAGGGTACCAGTTGAAAATTCAAATACTTACTGAATCAGGAGTTAAAGTCTTATTAATTTAAAGATTTTGTGGTATATTCCTGTATAACCTCGTAGGATATTTAATAGGCACATCTGACTTCTGTGCCACGAGGAAATCTTTTCAAAACTTCAAGACAGGGATTCTTCAGAATAAAGGTAAAGCCTTCTTTTCCCCTCTAATTCTGTATTACTGAAATATGTCCCATCCTGGAATTCCGAGGATATTTTCAATGTTTAAAATTTACAGTTTGGGGAATTGTAAAGAAGCTATTATTCTATCCAGAAAATGATAGTCTGGTATCTGGATATACAGTGAAAGTATATTAAGAAATAGGAATGCTTTTAGAATTGACTAAACAATCCAGAGATTGAGTTAAAATTAGCATATCACTTATAGGAAGGTTTTTTTTTTTTTTTTCCAGTTATCCTCAAAGCTTTTGATCCCAAATTAAGAATTTGGAGATAACCACAAACGCATCCCTATATCAAACTGGTTCATCTGGCTGGTGTCCTAGGAACTTATGTGCCATCACCAAATAAATTTTCTGCCATCTACACTGTTCTAATTGGTCAATCAGTTAAATCAATTTAATGAAATACATCAATTCAACAATTTTTAGTAACAACAACCCATCCTCACCTTTTAGTAATGAAACAAAAATGTTATTTCCAACTGGTTTTCTGATTGACTTGGCTCTTTTATCAATTAAAGCTGAATATTGAGTCAAAATACTATATGTTCAGGGTACCTTGAGATCAACTGTTAAAAAAAAATACTCTATAGAGAATAGCAAAAACTTTTTAGGAAACATTTAGGATTTGAAAGGATGCCTTCAGCCGAGATTCACTTCTATTTTTTTCCAAATGGAAATAGAGTTCTTTATTATAATGTAATGGTAATTAATATTGTGCAGTTGTAATAATATAATTATTATTAATTACATTTTTCAAATGTAATTAAAATCCATTGCTTAGAACAAAGGCAATCATTGGATTACAATTATCTGTATTTCTAAAAGAAACAATTAATATAGCAGGTTTCAGTTACATAGTACAAATAACCAGATACTGTATGTCTTATAACTATTAATTCATATACCTGGAACAATAGTAAACATAGGTAATATATGCACATTTTATTCTAGAAGGCAATTTTTAAAGATCTGTCTTTAATAAGTTTGTAATTTAGTAGGTGATTAGAAAAACACCGTTCATTTAGATTCATTTCTATATTTATGTGTGACATCTTGAATGACACATATTTAACTTTCCAGAATCATGTATATCATAATATATCACAAACAGCATCATTAACATTTCAAATAGGGGTTACTTCTGTATTCATGAGTTAGAATTTAATAGTAGATTAAATATAATTGCAAGTGCATTCTCATAATAGTGCTACAGAGTTGTCAATTAAGTGTTATTAATGGGAGGTTAAATTTTCTATGAGTTCAGAGACAATGTCAAATTTCAAATTCCAACATTTACACTGATATCACACATATGATTTATTCTACTTTTTTAAAACCTCAATTTATGCTGCAGTAAAATGGGCTAAAAACAGTCTCATTTTTTTCTAAAGTGGGTGGGAAGATTAAAGACTGTCTTCAAGATAAATAATGAAGTAAAAGATTATAACTTTTACTTGCTGCTAGGAGAATAGTTAATTTTCATTTACATAAACTCTGTTGTAACTGAACTGGCCAAAAAATGGGAAATAAGAAAGGTAAGGAATAGGTAGTTTTTAAATACCTTCTCTAGTTTTTACTGTGCCCAGTTAGGTTTCAATGATTCTCTGTTAAGCTGTTAGTTCTTAATGAAGGTATTATTATGGAAAAGATAATTAGATGGATGTAGATCCAAAAAACCTTTTTACTTCAGATATTTTTTCCTTCAAAATTCCAATTTTCCATTAAGAACTGAAAAAAAAAACCCAAATAAATCTAAACTGATGAAAGATTTATTTTTGAAATGATGTATTCGGAGAAATAGTACAATACTTGAAAATACAGAAAAAAACCCAAACACTTTTTAAAAAATCTTTACTTAGTATCTTCAGATGGCAAAGGGAAAAGTGAATCCTTGACATCCTATGAATATCTAGAAAATTCTCTGTCCTTGTAACTGTCCCTGTTAATTTATTTCATGGGTATGACAGCTGCTCTCAGAAACCTCTCTGTCTCGAAGTTCTGACTAGATCACTAGCCAGCTTACTTCAGCGTCACTCACTTTATCATTAGTAAAGATCAATAGATAATTCAATCTTTATGGGTTTCCGCCTGCCCCTTAGGGTGATCCCCCTACACAAAAGAAATCCAGAGAACTCACCCAGCAAAAGAGAATCCTTCTACTTTAAGGCTTTTCTTCGGAGTAAGAAGGGAAATTGAGTGTGGATAATATAGAAGTAAGTTTACCTGGGTAACAATTTCCTTATGGGCTGATAGTTCTTATATAGTTTCATGAATAGCACTCCTGATATTTATTGCTCTTCTATTCTTTATTGTATTAATACTTCTACCACCTATCTGTCCACTGATGTAGCATAAGTGAGTTTCCCTGCTGCCCTCTTGTCCCTTCTAGCAAACCCTGGATCTGGAATATGGACATGTTCTACCATCTCTGCGCTGGTAACACGTGGCAGGTGTGGGGGTGGGAAGTGGGTATGTTCACAGGGCATGTAGCCTTCTCAGTGCCGTTTACTGCCAATTGAAGCGAAGGTGGCACGGTCACAACTACCAAATATACAAATTGCCAAGTATTTGTGTAATCTTGCTGGAATTGCTAAGTTTTCATTTTTGTGCTGGAGGACACAAAATACCAGACTGAATGGCTAAATAGTAACCATGATCTGTCTGTTATCGGGCCAACAATGGAGAAGAGAATTCTAACCTAAGCTTGGCTCTTCGTTTGGGGTGTAGTTCACTTGAGAGGAAACAAGGAACCAGTTTATTCCTATTCACCCAGGACTTTGTCTATGGGAATTTCAACTTCATAAGGCAGAAATATACCTGCCTCCGTTCTGGTCTGGTTTTCTTATTTTATCTTTTACTGACATGATAGCTTTTTTCTTTCCTCATGATGAAGGATCTTCACCAACAGCAAGGATTCAGAAATCCCTTCTGGTGATAAGGGCATCTGTGATTCTTCAGATAACTTCCTTAGAAATAGGATCCAGAGGAAATAGGGCAGTTTATTTTTTTTTCATTTTTCATTTTATTTATTTATTTATTGAGAGAGCGAAAGAGCCAGGGGGAGGGGCAGAAAGAGAGGGACAGAGAGAATCTTAAGCAGGCTTCATGAACCCTGAGTTCATGATCGGAGCCAAAATCCAAGAGTTGGATGCTTAACCAACTGAGCCCACCCAGGTGCCCCCCAAAAGGACAGTTTATTATTCAGAGCAATGGCAGTAGCTGGAGTATCAGCATTTTTGTAGGGTGATGTAAAGAGAGCCATGTGATACCTGTACATGGATTTGGGAGCCATGCAGGAGGGGAATCCTGAGCAAGGATCCCCACTCTTTTACGATGGTAAATATCGTGCCTGACTTTGTTATTTTTATTGTAGTGAGTGGTAAACAAACCTGCCCTTTGCTCTGGAGGGAGATGCTATCTCTATCATCCAAGGTTATTCATTTTACAAACATACTTGAAAAGATAGTCTGGAACAATAGTCAGTTCCTCTGTTCACAAAACTTGCCAAAAAATGAGGGACCCATGAAGGATATTCTTACAGCCCTATTAATTTCTTTGATATATAAATATTTGTTCCACATCACCCCATTTTTCATACTTAGCAATTCTTTGACACTGTTATGTTTTCCTCAGCACTTAGTCTTTGGAAATATAGTGATTTTTTAAAAGCAAGAAGCAGAAATTATTATATATAATTTTCCATAAAAATAAAATATAATTACAAAGTACATATGTGTATATGACATTATATAGTATGTATACAAATGATGCATACTAAGCAAATAAATATGAGCAACAAACGTAATTATATTGCCTCATATTACCTGTTTTTTTACGTGGTGTAAAAATACTTCTTTTTAGTATGGATGTTCCTCATCTGTCATGCCTCATGTGAAAAAAAATTACATAACTAAGAAAATGAAATTGAAACATTCATCACAAAGAAACATTGTGATTGTTATTCATATAATGGTAATACTTTCTGATTATGGTGGATAAAAATGAGAAGAAATAAGAGCAAACTTGGTTTTTATGGGTGTAAATTTCAATTCAAGAAGCTCATCATGAAGTTACTGATTAAAGCATAGATGTAGCTAGAGTTAGTTTTAAAAAACATACAGTGATACAGAAACTTGCTTATAAGAGTAATCATGTATTTCTTGTGACATGGGATATTATGCTCCATTGTGAGGTTATGATACAGAAAGGTAGAAATGAAGAAAAGGAAGGGGTATAATGACATCTGAAAGGCCAAGAATGCTGTGGTCAGTTGATGCTGAAAACAGATGCTCTTTAATGGGTCTCTTTCTCAGATAAAATTCTGATAAAGTGAGTGAAAAAGAATGTTATGTAGCCATAGCTAGCAAGCTGACCAGCAAGCAGTGACTGAGGACAGGTTTGATTTTGGTGCCCTGCCTCCCTGCTGGTTATTTTCCTTATGAATCATATTAATCTACTTAATTACCCATGTCATTAAAGAATCCCAGTGTGCCAGAATGAAATGTAGTTTATTTTTTTTTTAAGATTTTATTTATTTATTTGACAGAGAGATCACAAGTGGGCAGAGAGGCAGGCAGAGAGAGAGGGGGAAGTAGGCTCCCTGCTGAGCAGAGAGCCCGATGCGGGACTTGATCCCAGGACCCTGGGATCATGACCTGAGCTGAAGGCAGAGGCTTTAACCCACTGAACCACCCAGGTGCCCCGAAAATGTAGTTTAAAGTGACAAAATAAATAATTTCTATTCTTAAATTTTGTAAACCAAATAATTTAAAAGGGGCATATTTTATTGCTAGTATTCAATTAACTGGAACTTTTAATAGCAAATAACAGGTTTGCTGAGTGTCTCTTCTGACATAATCTAGAGTTCTGACATGCTTTTTTTGATCAGCTGTATCTAATTAAAAGCAGTGACTCTTTGGTCAAATTATTTTGGGTGCATTTGTCACTACAATCATAAAAAGGTTGGTAGAGTTGAATGAAAATTTTTCTGTTTGGGCCATTCTGCCCTCAAGGAAAGGCACAGAGACTTACTTTAAGTATTTAGTAGGAAGCATGTACTTCATTTCAAAATGTAATGGCAAATATGTATTGAATGTTTATTGTGTATTTTCTTTATAGATGACTATCTCAACAATGTTTTATGATGTCAATGTATAGGTCTTATTACATTTTTGAAAAATCTATTATTAAATATCTTGCATTATTAATGTTATCATAAATAGCACTGTGACATTAATTTTTCAGTTTACTCCTAGTATTTGGAAATACAACTGACTTTTATATAGTGATTTTGATAAATCTGATTTTTAGTTATTATGATTTTCCCTAGATTGTTTTAATATCGAAAATAAGCTACAATATAATCTGTGACTAAAGACAGTTTTTCTTCTTCTTTCAGATATTTGTGCCTCATTGTCTTCTTTTCACCTTATTTCACCGGCAAGCATCCTTCATACCAAGTTGAGGTAAGAGCAGACATCTTTACTTTGTTCTTGATGTTAAGGAGAACATTTTCTGTGTTTTATAATTAATTATGAAAGTAACTATAGATTTTCAGTAGCTACTCTATTAGGTTGAAAGAATTACTTTCAATTCCTAGTAATTTTTAAATCATTGAATAGAAAATATTATCAAATACATTTTCTGCAACTATTATGGTTATAGTTCTTCTCCTTTATTCTGTTAGTATGTTAAATTTCATTGATGGATTTTTGAAGGATAAAATAACCAGCCTGGTATAAACCCCACTTGGTCATGATACATATTTCTTTTTTGATAATGCCGGGTTCGACTGACTAATATTTTGTTAAGGATTTTAAAATTGATATTTATGGGAACTGTATATAGGTCTTTACTCCTTTTTTGCTTGTTTTGATTTTGGATTGATTTTGCTATCAAGGTAATAGGATAAAACGTCAAATAGGAAGTACCAGTAAAGTCTAGTCATGGTGATATATTTTTAATTGTCAATTCAGTTTGTTTAGTAGATATTCTCTAATTTCCTTTTGTGTCTCAAGAAGATTTTGTCCATTTGGTTATAAGTTGCTGGATTTCTTGGTGTAAAGTTGTTCATAATATTACCTGTTATCCTTATAATTTATGTAGCATTTATTGTGATATCTTCTATTATATTTCTAATATGAATTATTTTTGTTTTCTTTTTTTCTTAATAAGTCTAGCTATGTGTATAAAATTTATGGATAGTTTAAGAAATCTAACTTTAGTCTAATCAATAGTCTCTATTTTTTTTTTTTTTTACTTTGCTGGTTTCAACTTTTATTTCTATTTTATTTCCTTGTATTTACCTTGAGTTTAATTTACTTTTTTTACCCCTAGCTTCTTAAGTAGAAGTTTTAACTCATTTGATTTTTAAGATTTTTTAGAAAATAAACATTTAAATTTATAACTTTTTCTATAAGCATTGCTTTTTCTGAATTCTACAAAGTAGTATTTGTTATTTTTCCCCTTTTATTAGTTTAAAATATTTTCTAAATTCCCCAGGGAATATTTAGAAATGTGCTACTTAATTTAATAATATTTGGGGATTTTCCAGAAATATTGTTATAACCTAATATCAGAATTGCTATCATGTCTTTTTGCTTACACATTCCATCTCTAGTATGATGTTAGAATGGGCATAGATTTCAGTAAGTGGAAATCACTGGGGGCTATCTTTGAGGCTGACTACCACAAGCACACACATATTCAGCATTATGTCTTCTGTAGTAGATTACCTTTTGTCATTATAAAGGATCTCTTTTTATGGCTGAAAATGTTTCTTGTTGTGAATTGTACTTTGTCTTATATTAATACAGCCACTTTAGCTCTCTTATGACTAGTGTTTCCATGTTAAATGTTTTACATACTTTCTATCTAAACTGTGTCTTTGTATTTAAATTGAGCTTCTTATGGACATCATAAAATTGGATCTTGATTTTTAGTTCTGTTTGTTCAGACCATTTACCAGTATAGTTGAATTTAAGGATCCATTGTTGTTATTTGTTTTCTATAGGACCTACTGCTCTTTGGTCATTTTTTTCATCATTTCTTGACTCATGATTTGTTGACTATTTTTAGTATTCTATTTTATCTCCACTAGTGTCTTTTACTTGGAATCCATCTTCGAATATATTACACTATACTTAACATACGGTGTAGGAATCTTTCTCTTCTTCCCTTTTCTCCTTTGTGCTATTACTGTCATATATTTTACTTCTCTGTGTATTATTAACCTCAGTTACATTGGTATTATTTTTGCTGTAAACAATCAAGTATCTTTTAAAGTAACTTAACTTTAAAGAGAAAAAAATACCTTTTTAAATTTTCCAAGTTATTTACTATTTATAGTAGTTTTCATTTCCTTAGTGTAGGTCCAAATCCATTTAGATCATTTAAAGATTCAAATTTCCATTTGGATCATTTTCTTTCAGTCTAAAGAACTACCTTTATGCTTTTTGGTAGCACATGTCTGTTGGAAAATAATTCTCTTGGCTTTTTTTTTTTTTTTTTTTTTGCTAAAAATGTTTTTATTTTGCCTTTACTTTTGAATGACATATATTCACAAGTTATAGAATTCCTGGTTGACTTCTTTTCTCATATCAGCACATTAATGATATCACATTGCATTTTCTTTTAACTTACATTATTTTGTATGAGATATCAGTAGTACTTAATATCTTTGCTTCCCTGCTTTTAAAGTGCCTTTTTTTCTTATATTCTTTTAGGATTGTTTCTTCATTACTAGTTTTTAGCATTTTGATTATGATGCACCTCAGTGTAGATTTCTTTATTTTGTTTGGGATTTTATTAGTTTCTTATATTTAAATTTGTTGGTTTCATCAAATTTATTAAATGCTTGGTTGTTATTTATTAATTTTTTTTTCAGTTTTTAGATGCCTAATATTGTCCCAGCATCACTGAGACTCTCTTCATTTTTTAGAGTTTTTCTCTCCCCTCTGTGCTTTATTTTGCATACCTGCTCTTGCTGTGTCTTCATGTTTAACAGTCTGATCTAATATGCTGCATGTCCAGTGAATATTTCTTTTCAGTTATTATATTTTTGTGTTACATAAGTCCCATTTTTAAAAATATTTTCCATTCCTCTGCTCTTAATATTCATGTTTTCATTTAAATTCTTAAATATATTATAGTGGCTCTTTTAAAGTTCTTGTCTACTAATCCCGTCATCTATATCAATTCTGGATCTCTTTTTTAAAAATGTTTTTTCTCTTTAATATTGTCTTATTTTCTTGCGTCTTCACATATCTAGTAATTTTTTATTGGATGCTAGACATTATAAGTATATTATTGTGTTTCTGGATTTTTTTGGAATATAGTTAAATTGTCTTGTCAGTCAACTTGGTCCTTTTAGGGTTATTTTTGTTTTTGTTTTTGTTTTATGGCAGTATACTGTAGTTTTTAACTCTTCTAGTGCTATTTTAGCCTGTTACCTACGCTTTATCTATCTGAAGTATCTACCAAAATCCTCAGCGTTCATTGAGGTATCCTCCCTCTGGCCAGTCAAAAGTTTAAATATACCCCAGCCTAGTGTGAGCTCTTGGAATTGTTCAGTTCACAATTCCCAACTGGAGTTCTTTTTCTAGTAGTTTTTTGCTCAGCCTCAGAGCATCACACACTAATACATGTGCCCCTTAGAATTCAATAAAAAGAATTAGGACTTCAAAGGAGCTCAGTGGAACCACTTTATTTGCATAGCTCTCTTGTCCCTGATATTTTCCCCACAAATTCTAGCCAATTCAGCTCTGATCTTTATCTCCTCAACTTTGCAAAACTTCTGTGATTTGCTTGTCTGTCCTCCCCACATTTTGCCTTTAAATGGAAGGTGAGGGAAACTATAGAAATGTACCCCATTTTTCTTATTTTAGTGATCACAGCCCTGGGCAGATCTAATGTCTGAAAACAATGATTTCATATGTCTTGTTGGATTTTGTATCTGTTTCCAACAGGAAGTTATGTCTGATCCATTTACTTCCTCAAGGCCAGAAGTGGAAATTCTCTTTACTTTGAAAATGAGACAAGATTTTAAGGTTGATGAATCTAAGTTATATAGAATATTTTCTGATATTTGCATTTTGCAGTATTCCTTTCTAAGAATACCTAAACAACTACAGCTGAAAGGGACTATAGCAATGGTAGACGAAATGAATTTATTAGCTATTCTATATTGTAAGCATCATTGTAGTCCCTTGCATGGAGGTAACACTATTCTAAGGAAATATAATTCACTGAATTTAAAAATACTCTCTTGAGACTTCCATATCATCAACCAACCAAAAAATAGGTGTGGAATATTCCATTAAAGTTCAGATATATTGTTTTGTTCAAGAATATGATTAATGAACTATCTATAATATAGCTACTCCAGTCCTTTATATTGTGAGAAACTTAATAAAGAAAAGAACGACAAAAAAAAAAAGTGTAGAGAAATAGAAAGAGGGGACATAATAGCTCCTGAATAAGATTATAGATACAATAAAATATGTGATTAATGTGGAACAAAGAAAGGAGGAGAGGAATTTTAAAAAGAAAAAGAAAAAAATTAGGGAACACTATAACCAAGATATTCAGAAGTGAATTACCTAACTATAAAATTCTATCTATTCCATTTGTGAAACACCCACATGGTGTGACTTGAAGCTCCCTATAGTGAGAGGTGAGAGAAGACAGCAGGGTCGTAGGGAGGAAGTCAGGTCAGACTTAGCAGAAAGAACATGAGTGAAGCATAAAAGCAAGAAATTGCAAGGTAAGTTCTAGGAATGAAAATAAAACCAGTTTGGCTACAATGAGGGGGAGTACTATAAAATAAGACTGGAAAAGATAAGATAAATTGGGGCCAGATTATATAGGTCTTTGAATGCCAGGCTGAGGATTTGCTGCTCTTTTTGGTTAAAAATGGGGAGTCACTGAAGGTTTTTGAGTAGGGGAGTGAAGTGACCTTTGGGTCAATTACTCTGGCTGCAATGTGTAAAGTAGATTGGAAGAGGGAGAGAATAAAAGTGAAGAGACACCCTGGGAGGCTATTGAATTAGATCAGGTGACAAGTAATGAGAACCTGAACTATGGGAGTAGCAGTAGGACTGGAAAGAAAAGGATGAATTCAAGATATCTTTCATGGGTCAAATCTATGGGGCTTAGTAACTAATGAGATCTGAGAGAACTGTTAAAAAAGATTCTGAGATTTTTAAGCCTGAGTTACTGAGGAAGTGATAAAGTAGGGAAATAAGGAGAGAAAGCAGGTTTGAGTGGTTGTAGGTATATGTATGTGGGGTATTGGTGATGGTGTTTTTCATGGTGGTGGGAGTTTTGTGCTGAGGAGTTGATGAAGTAGATTTTGATATACTACCCTCACAAGCACTGGAAGGTAGCAGTTTTCAGAAAAAGAAATAAAATAATTAAATTCTAGAGTTAGGAAGACTGCACTTAGCTCATAGTTGGCTCTCAATAAATGTTGACTGGAACAATCCTAATTAATTCCAAATGGACGTTTTTCACTCATTCATTCAACAGATATTTATTAAACAACTACTATGTGCCAGACACTGGTGTAAGTATTAGAAGATATCATGGTTTTCAACAGAAATAATGTTCTCCTTATGGAAAATGTAGTCAAGTGGGAAAAAGACAAAATTAAATGAGCACTTACAATAAACAACATTTGTATTACTTTGGTTAAAGAACCAGTTGATATGCAGGAAGATAATAGGGACCCTTCCAAGTGCAGGATACTCAGGGAAGTTTTCTCAAATGAACATCTGACTCAACTGAACGATTGAGTAGCGATGAGCCAGGTGAAAAGGGAGGGGCAGAGTATCTAGGCAGAAGGGAATCTCAGTTGCAAAAGGTTAGAGGTGCTAAAGTTTGAGGCTTTTGAGGAATTGAAAGAAGTTTATTATGGCTGAATTACGGAGTATGAGTGAAGAAAGAGAGAAAATTAGATATAGACCAGTTCATGAAAGATCTTGTCCTAAGGACTTTGTGTTACAAACAGTAGGAAATCACTGAAGAATTTTAGCAGAGAAACAGCATGACCGTATTTGCATGTTTTAAAGATTCATAAACTGTTCACTCTGAACAAAAATATTTACTGTGCCCTCAGGAGTTCACACATAAACAAACAGAAGCAATGTAATAATATAATACCTACAGTGATTTAAAATGCTATTTACACAAGCATATACTCATTAGACCAGCATAAAATTTATAGGGACACAGATAAGAGGACAATTAATATTGTTTGTAAGGGAAGTATTAAAGAAAACTTATGAACGGGCCATTTTGTGCTGGAGTAGAAAGTTAATTAAACCCTTAAAATAAATACTTTAGGTAAATACCTAAGTAAAATTTCACTTACAACTCTGACTATCTCTCATTTGTGTTCAATTACTGCTTTTTCTGTCATCATTTTTTATACTATTATTTTTCTATTCATGCTTAATGTTGATGTAAATTTAGTTGACGTATATAAGTATTTGAATGTGTATGAGAAAAGCTACCTTATCTAATCATGAAAGTGTTTAAGTTACAACTACTTACTAGGTACAGTATTTCTGTATGTTAACAGTGTGTTACCGGGAAGTATGTACTTTGCTGGAAGTAAACTCCAGCTGTCATTCCCCTAGGAATTTGGCTCACTCCCTTGCCCTTCTCAGATTCCTTGCAATTAGACCAACCATGTAATTGAGTTCAATGGAATAACTCAGTGGAATGTCCTTCTTCCAGAGTTGGCCTAGTAAGATCCCACAAGGACTTTCTCATTTTTCTCTCCTCATGTATTGGTATGCTGAATGCAGATGATCCAACCCAGGACTTCATAGAGGCCCCATGAAATGATGGGGCCACAGGATAGAGGAAGTTGGGTGACGGAGTCGCAGCTTACAAGACAATTGCCCATGAGAGTCACTTAACCCATTATCACACTATGAGGTTAGAGAGAAACTAACTTTTATTTGGTTCAAGTCACTGAAAATTTGGAGTTGTTTCAGAGTTAAAAATTGAGTTCAAGCCACTGGAATTTGGGAGTTACCATAGCTAGTGTTAATTACCTTGACTAATAAAAATCCTATATTATTTTCTTCATTTGTTTTAGGAATTTGAGGGCTTCTTTAAGCCTTCAGTCTCTGTTATAAGACTTGACTATTAGAACTCCCAGAGATTATCTCCTTTACTAAGGGTATAATATCTGTCCTTTACATAGTCAATTAGTACAGTGTTAATGATGATTCTTCGGAACTTTGACTAAATATTTGAGGATTCCAATTTTTAATGTCATTTATTAATTAGTCTAGCTAATATTTATTGAACAGAGATTAAGTTAAGTGATATATAGTTGTGGCCTTGATATATCATACATTAAGTTATATGGGTAGTTTTTCTTGGTTGTTCTTATAGAATAATACTACTAGGGAACCATAAAGGAAATATCTCGTACAGCAAAACAGGTTTATCCTGATATTAGGCACAGTACTAATTTTTATAGCTATGAAAATTATCTGGTGAAAAACACTTATTAATGAGATATGGGTTGCTCAGTTTACCTGGTTACAAATAGATGTGGGGTAAGAGTAAGTATTAGCTGTCATAGATATTTCTCAAATAATTAGGATTAAGATCATAATTTTAAGTGTGTGAAGTAATTTTTCCAAGTCAAAGATTCTCAGAAAAACATCACACTTTGTCTGGATCCAGTAAGATCTAAAAGCCAGTCCAGAGTCTTCACTATTCTCCCATTCAGCATCACATATGGTTAACTCATGAAGGCCTGAGTGGGAAACCCTGTTTGATGCCTACTGACTCTTTGACAGACCCTGGGCAATTTACATAACCTCTCTCAGCCTCATGAAATAATAGTACCTTGTGCTTCTGCCCTTGATCCCCTGCTGTTCTTTTCTCAACACAGCAGCCAGAGTGATCCCATTAAAACATTTAAGTCACATCATTTTATGACTTTTCTCAAAAATCACCAATGGCTTTTCATCTCACTAAGAACAAAAAGTCAGTCTTTATAATGGGCTACAAGGCTATGTGTGATTGGATAACCGTCTGACCTCATTTTCTATTCCTCTGCTTGTTCACTCTGTTCCAGCTCACTAGCCTTCTTGCTAGTTTTCAAAATTGCCCAGTAAAAGAGCAGGGTTTAAAAACATGCCTCGTTCCTGTCTCCTTTGCATCATTATTTTTGATTTATCAACATTTTAAATGAGAACTTTCTTAATCTTCAGAATAAACTCATAACAGTAATAATAGTTAACATTTTATTGTGTTTATCATGTGCCAACATGATGTCTTTCAATCCGCATAGATACCCTAAGAGGTGGTAATACCTAGTGGTTTTAAAGTACACTGTAGACTCATGCTGACAGGGTTTAAATCCCCATTCTACCACTTAACTGAATATGACTTTGGGAAGTTACTTTACCTCTCTGTGTCTATAAAATAAGGAAAATTCTGTTTTACCCTATAGTTATGTTATGCATGAATATTTATAAAGTGCCTAGAAGGAGGCTGAGCACATAGCATAAGGATTTGCTAAATATATAAATAAAAATAAATTTGTATTGTTTGTGCCTTAATTTCATTATCTGTAAAATGGGAATAATAATACAGTATTAATCCCATAGGATTTTTGTGGAATTAAATGAAATAACATGTTCTCATAATCAAACAGTGTCTGGCACGTGGTAAGCCCTCAGTAAATGTTAGTTTTAATATTTTTACTATCATTAGGACATGAAAGTTTGGACAGATTAACTAAAATGTCAAAGGTTACACAAGTTGTAAGCATCTGAATTGTTTGTTTTCAAGACTATCTCATTTAAAACGGCATTCTTAACCACAACCTTAAAGCATTATATGCATATTTTTTGTGAGTCCCCATCGTTCAAGTGAAGCATCATAGCTTCCAATTTCTTTTATGTGTAACGTATAATAATGTGTAAAAACACAACTGTTTTAGTTATGTAGTAAATTTTAAAAATCCATTATTTATTATAATCCATTATTATTGTACAGCATCATTTCTAATCTAGATTCTAGATATGTAGATAAGGGAGAGGCATGAGCTCACAGGAAGGTTTTGGAGATTGGAGTCTGAATTTCTTCTGGGATAGAACGTCTCCTCTCCTTTACCATGACTTCATTCTCAATTGCCAAACTGTATCACAAAGCTGAGAGTTCTTGCTCAAATGGAGAAGGGTGGGGGTTATAAGTCAGTCTTACATCTGGGGACGCTAATCCATGTGGGCGTAGCTAAAATAGTCACTCTGTTTTCAGAACTTCAGAGACCTCCCACCCTTCCTTTTTGTATGTTTGTTTCTTTTGAATTCTCAATGTTCATTTATGATAGAAATAGAAGAAATCATTAGAGCACTGTAATATTAATAACATAAGGTAGATTTTTTTTCAGATCATGAATTCTCTGTTTCTTACCCTTCATTTGTTCAGCCATGAAACCCAATAGTGAACTGTATCCAAAACAAAATAGTTATTGCAGAATAACTTTAGGTGAGCAAAGGCAGCCAAGTATAAATTTTAGAATGTTTTCATGGGGAAACATCTGCAAAATGTTTGTGCAGTGGGAATAACACAAGGGTTTACATAACAATTGTACAGCATATTTTCTTTTTGGCAACAAGGAAACACCCATGCAGCATATTTAAAAATATTTGTGTATTTGAGCTACATTTTCATTGGCAATGGACACACAACCACAGTGACCAGGCATCAGTCAACATTCTCTTTTCCAGCTGTTTCACAAAATGTGTAATCAGTCACAAAATGTATTTGGTTCCACATATATGCATTCTTAACTTTTCCCTTCTGTCTCATGAAACACACTACTGGAAAAACTGGGAACATTTTGGATATTCAAATTAAGAATCATCTAAATGGAATGGTGGTGGATGGGGCGCCTGGGTGGCTCAGTGGGTTAAAGCCTCTGCCTTCGGCTCAGGTCATGATCCCAGGGTCCTGGGATCGAGCCCCGCATCGGGCTCTCTGCTCAGCAGGGAGCCTGCTTCCTCCTCTCTCTCTGCCTGCCTCTCTGCCTACTTGTGATCTCTGTCTGTCAAATGAATAAATAAAATCTTTAAAAAAAAAAAAAAAATGGAATGGTGGTGTCTCTATTTTCTAAAACAAGCTTCATAAAAAGCAAAAGCACTATTAAATTCTGAGAAAAAGAAGGATGTCCTAAAGAATAAGTATTTAAAGAAAACATACAATTTGCTAGTAATACTATGCAATAAATAATAATGTGCAGTTCTGGAAGAGCCATAAAGTCCTTGTCAGAAACTGAAAATGGAAGAGTTCTCAATTCTCAGTTCCACTGTAAATTGGGGCTAACTGATGGTCGGGAGCAAGTAGGAACTCCATGTACATGTGATTAATCATTAGAAGAGAAGATGGAAAAATAACGAAATTCTCATATTTTTTCTATATGAAAATAAGTATATATATATGTATGTATATGTGGAAAGCAAAGTATAAAAGATGTATGAGAAGCAGTCACTGCTACTGAGAAGCTTATCAGTTCTAAACTGCATATTCATGAGTAAAGTCTCTTCAGTCAGATAAGAGCTGTGATGAGTGAGAGCCAATCTCCCAAGGGATGGTCCTGCAGAAACAATGTTTAAGGTGCCAAATATTACTGGACTAAATTGAAGTAAATGCCATTTAATTCAGATACTTTGATATGATTAATTATATAAATATCAAAATGAACTTGGTCCTACTGGCACCAAAACAGATGGGGCCCTTGTGTAGAAATATGAAGATATTCCCTATCAGCTCCAGCTTATTACTGTGGTGATAAGCACATGTATGTAGCCTGGCAAACCATGGCCAGCTACCAAACCATTAGGCAGCTAGCAGTCATCTAGAATCATCAGGCAATAGGAGGGTTCTCAAGCCCAAAGGTGAAAAAATTAGTGCTACTTTCCAGCAAAGACAAATTAATTAAATGAACTACTTATTTAGTTAACTGAATCTATAGGCCCAAAAGTTGTAGGCACATTCAGAAAAATAAAAGAAAATCAAACAAAATGAATTACCACCTCACACTAGTCAGAATGACTAAAAATCATAAGTCAGGAAATAAATTTTGGCAAGGATACGGAGAAAGGGGAACCCTCTTACACCGTTTGTGAAAATGCAAGCCACTCTGGAAAATGATATGGAGGTTCCTCAAGAAGTTAAAAATAGAGCTACCCTATGACCTAGCGATTGTACTACTAGGTGTTTACCCAAAGGATAAAGTTGTGATCCTAAGGGGCACCTGCACCCCAATGTTGATAGCAGCAGTATCCACAATAGCCAAACTATGGAAAGAGCCCAGGTGTCCATTGGCAGATGAATGAATAAAGATTATATATATATATATATATATACACACACACACACACACACACACATATGATGGACTATTACTCAGCCATCAAAAAGAATGAAATCAGCATTTACATCAATGTAGATGGAACTGGAAGGCATACACACACACACACACACACACACACACACACACACATATGATGGACTATTACTCAGCCATCAAAAAGGATGAAATCTTAGCATTTACATCAATGTGGGTGGAACTGGAAGGTATTATGCTGAGTGAAATACATCAGTCAGAGAAAGATAATTATCTTTATGGTTTTACTCATATGTGGAATTTAAGAAATAGAGGATCATAAAAGAAGAAAGGGAAAAATAAGGTAAGATAAAATCAGAGAGGGAAACAAACCATAAGAGACTTTTAACTATAGGGAACAAACTGAGGGTTGCTGGAGAGGAAGTTGGTGGAGGGATGGGGTAATGGGTATTGGGCATTAAGGAGGGCACAAGATGTAATAAGCACTGGCTGTTAAATGCAACTAATAAGTAACTGAACTCTACTGAAACTAGTGATACACTGTTAACTAATTGAATTTAAATAAAATAAGTTACAAAAAAGGAATTACTGAGAAGTAGAAATTATTTTCTAAATATAAATCTAGTGGAAATGTAATTTTAACCATATTTTGAATGAGATTTTGTTATTAGATCAATGAATGTTCCCTCTAAGTGATTAGAGCAACTAATATTACCTGTAAATTTCAAATAAGTTAAATTATGTTATAGTCTGTGTGTTATAAATTGTTTTCAACAGAGTAATATTGTTAATAGAAATTAAATTCCCTATGACTTTTTTTTTCTAACTAATCTTCTCCTTTACCAGTAATTGTTGGACAGATTTAAGAGGTTGCAACCTCAGTTATCTACAGGGACCAGTCAGCCACATGAAGGATAAACTAGGCCAGCTAGGGGTGTGTTCTTCTAGAGATCACATATTCTATTAAGGGGGATAAACTAATTTAGCTTAGCCGGTTGTTATTTTGCAGACATTTGGAACTTGACAAAATTTCTAAATTTATTTTATTAAAACCTAGAGATTTAGCTTTTCTTTACAAACACTTAAATCGAAAATGTTACCAACTAATAACACTTTATGAAATACTATATAGGTCTAATAGAACATGTTTCCTGGCTGACTCAGCAATTTGTGACAACATGTCTTGGTCTTGACCAACTCATGAGGCATACACTAGTTCTGTGAGACCACACAAAGAAAGACCTAATCTAATCTGGGAATTCTTGGTAGGTGTTATCAGTTATGATCAGCTGGGTTATGCTGTGGTAGCAAAGAACCCCAAACTTTAGAGGCTTACATAAGCAAAGATTTGTCTCTCCCTTGTGCTATATGTCCATAATAGGTAAAGAAAGAGGTTTTGCTTGTCATGGCTGGAGACTGAGACTGATGAAACACCCCCATCTGGAACATAGGGTAGAGGGAAGAGAGATATGGAAAACCCCTACAATGGCTTTTCAAATGACACACATTACTTCAGTTGCTGTCACTGGCCAAAGCTAGTCACATAACATATAGTAAAGAATTTAGCCTTGCCAAAACAAAGGTTTGGCTTTTTCCCTCAGCGCCTGATCAGAGTGTCTTTCTTTAGACAGCTAGACTGTACCTGACAATGCTAGGGTGGGGGGTGGCCATGTCCGAAAGACTGCCCATGTGAGAGTTTTGGGTTGTGCGGTATCAGTTGACTTAGAGACCTAAGTTCAGCGTCTTGGGTAATCACTTAGTCAATCATGTCTGTGTATTGAAGTCTTAGTAAAAACTCTGGATTAGTAAAAACTCTGGACTCAGAGCTTAAGTGTCTTTCTGCATATTGTCACACATTGACACTGAGAAGGTAATGGGTCCTGAGCACAACAGAACCCTTACATTTGGAGCCTTCTCAGACCCTGCTCTAGAGACACTTCCTTTGGCTATATTCTTCATCTGTATTCTTTGCCTGTAGTAATTCACTATGTTATTACAATAGCATTCAGTGAATTCTGTGAGTCCTTCTAGGGAATTATCAAACTTTACAGTGGTTTTGGAAATTCCCTGATTTTTCAGTGGTATCGAAGTAAGGGCAATATTGGAGATTGCACTAAAACTTCATAATTTGGCTAAATCTGGGTACATGGTCACTCTTCAGTGCAATAGGGTGGGATGCACAGAGTGCCCTCAAGAAAGAACTCTAGGAATTTTGCACATTTTAATCCAATATAACACAGTGAGCTTTAGGAGGAAAATGATACTTGCACTCAGTCGTAAAGGATATACGGGTGTCAGCATCGTAAAGATAGTTGTGAAGTTTGTGCTACGGATAGGGGCAGAGTACAATTAATCATGAAATGTTGGCATATCATAATATGAGCAGAGAATTTACTTATATACAGCTTTATATTCCCAAATTAACCAAAGGGGAGTGGTAAGTCTGGGCTAGGTCATAAAAGGCTTTCCATGATTAGGAAGATAAAAGTGCTTAATGATAAACAAGACTGATTGGGAAGAGGAATCTTGGATTGGGTCAGCACTATGAGGTCAGCAATGAAACTGGGCGCTAGGGGAAGCTTCATCAAAGGAAGTCAGTATGTGAGAGAGAGCTGACCACAGTCTGAGAGGGAAGCTCCATGGAGTAAGGGTTTTTATCCCGAGCACTCATTGTTATTCAGTCAAATGGGACCTTATGGTCTTAAGGGTTTGAAAATGCTTAGCAGAACTAATCATTCTCTTCTCACCAAGATATCTTTATTTTAGTGAGTAAGTTTAGTCCAATTCCTCAGGGGATTTTGGAGGTGTGTTGGGACATCTGTCTTCATGGGTATATGGGTTTTGAAGAGGTGCCCTGAAGTCCAAGGGGTAGAAATCTTTTTCTTCATGACCTCCTTCTTTTCGCCACCACCCGCCCCACCGCCCTGGGAAATAAAATCCTGTATGTAGTGACCCAGAATGCTGGCATATTACTGTTTGAAATTTATAAAGTGTGTTTTCTGCAAAGTGTACTATAATGACGTAATAACCCTTGTCATAGTCCATCCAGGCTGCTATAACAAAATACCATACACTGGGTGGCTTAAATAGCAGACATTTATTTCTCACAGTTCTAAAGACTGAGCAATCTAAGATCACGGCTGGAAGATTCTGTGTCTGGTGAGAGCCCATTGCTGGTCATCTTGCTATGTCCTCTAATAGAAGGGGTGAAGTTGTTCTCTGAGGTCTCTTCTATAAGTGTACCAATCTCATTTATAAGAGCCCTCACGAGCTAATAATTTCCCAAAGGTCCCACGGCCAAATACCATTACGTTGGGATTAAGTTTCAACATACGAATTTTTAGGGGACATATTGATTCTATAGCAGCAGTTTAAAGGAGAGTGTTTGAGTAATAATTTGAGATGGTAGCCAGTCAGTTTTTTTCTTCTTCAATGGCCATTTCCATTCAAAGTTTCCAGGGGGACTTGTCAGGAAAAAATGACAGATTCTTAGTTTTGGAGTTCAAAAAGCACTCACCAGCTGTAAGAAATAGTTTACAGGGTATGTAATCTGGCAGAAGAGGGTTTTTTTGTTTGTTTGGTTGGTTGGTTGGTTTTTGTTTTGTTTTGTTTTGTTTTTAATCTAGACCATACAAAAGGCCAGAGAAGCTCAAAGATGGATTAAGAAAGAGTTCAGGGAATAGTAGGTATAGTGTTTAACTTTCCAGATTCATCCATTGGTAATAATAAGAAGAAATCCTTTTTTACATTGGAGAACACAATAGACTAGACCAGTGCCATCTGACATTTTCTACTAGGATCTTTGGTTGTAGTTTCTTCTACCAGAGTTGGTTGAGATCAGGGGTGATCTTAGGTTAGAGTGATTCTCTGCTGCTGGCTCTAAGTCTTCCCATTGGCTCATATGGGTTTGGAACATCAATCAAATCTAAGCGGGCTGTTAAGAGCCAAGTGAGGATCAGTGGATCCAAAGAGGCCTTTTAAAAAAAGAGAGAGATTATTTATTTATTTATTTGACAGACAGAGATCACAAGTAGGCAGAGAGGCAGGCAGCCGGGGGACGGGGAGGAGGGGGTGCGGGGGCAGGCTCCCTGCTGAGCAGAGAGCCTGATACTGGGCTTGATCCCAGGACTCTGGGATCATGACCTGAGCCGAAGGCAGAGGCTTTAACCCACTGAGTCACCCAGGTGCCCTGAATGGGGCCTTTCTGATAGTTGGGACAAGGAGAACCCAGGGAATGATTTTCTTTATCTTAATGACATTGGACATATCAGTGAATTCAGAGTGCACAGGTTCTGATAGCAAAGACTACAATGAGAAATTTATCAGCTCTGTTAAGTTTTAGAATAGAAGTGGGTCTCACTTAAAAGAGTAGTTGACATGAAGAACATTTTGCAGTGTGGCAGAACAGACCTGAAACAGATTAACAATAGAACTCTCCATTACACACACTGATGCCTTTTGGAATTTAACGTCTCCAAATGGGCAGGTGGATGGGTAGGGCGAGTTTGAAAGGTTTAAAATGCCATCCATATGTCGATGACTCTCAGACATGACTCCATCACTTACTTTCTCTTGATCTCCAGACTGTGTATCTAGCTGCCTGCTCAACATCTATAAGTAGGTGCCTAATTGGAACCTCAAATTTGACATTTCCAAAAGGAATATTTTTCAGCTCTAATCAGAATTGGCTACATAATTTGCAGAGGACAGTGCAAAATGAAAACGGTATCTTGTTCAAAAAGTAGGAAAGGTATTAAAGGTATTTTAAAGTTACTAAAGGTATTAAAACATAAAGCTTTCCCCCCTTTTGTGCTCTCTCTCTCTCTCTCTCTCAATTAATCATGGTAATTTTCATTTGGTATTTAATGTCATGGTCCTTCAAAATGGGAAAATAATCATGGACAAATGCAGACCATCACAGGGCCAGGAGAGATGGCAGAAGCAGGAACGACAGGTATTACCTGAGGTAGAGGCAGGGTAGTCAAGCCAGGCATCTCCCCTTCCCATAGTCCACTGCCTTTTCTAAGGGTATTGCAACCTTCATGCATGGTCATGGTAGGTATCTAGATGTGGGGTAGCCTGGGAAAACCAGGGTGAGCCTGCCCCCCAGGGTGGAAGGCTATAGCAGTCACTGATGGGGTGGGGAGGACAAGGCTGTACAGTACCTGGGGTGTCTGTTAAGAGCTCATCCTAGGGAAGCAGAATATCAGCAGGAGCTAAGGCTCCAGTGTCCCATTGGATTTCATTTACAAAACACAAAATCAAAGATAAAATTATTAAAAATGTCAAGATGGCCAACACAGGGCATTAAACCCCAATGTGGGGCCCTTCTGGGAATGGAGAACTATGTGACTGCATTGGTTTCATACCCATGAAGCTGGCCCTGACTCTATACCCCAGTGCTGCTTCTCCTCCAGTGTACTTTAACTCAATAAATAACACAACTTGTCAGATATTCATTGTTTATATCCAAGTATCATCCTTACTTTACTAATAACCCACATCAGTTACATTAAGGAACTACTGTCAGCACTGTATCTAAAATATAAACCCTTTCCAACCACTTTTCATCACCTCTTGGATTATCACAACAGCTTCTTAAGTTCTATCTCCTGCTTTCACTCTTGCCCACCTAGAGTTTGTCCTCCACATAGCAATCAGTCTTTTAAAAATATAAAATAGGCCACTTCACAGTTTTCTCAAAATTTTCACATCACACTTAAAAATCTTATCATGGCTTGCAAATACCTATAAGATATAATCTTTGCTTATCTTTCATGCTATGTTCCTTAAATATTGAGATTTTTACATTTTGTCTTTTATATCCCTAAAATGTTCTTCCCAGAATTTTCTTTGTGGATATCACTTCCTCAGAGAGATATTCTCTGATAATCCTTTTGGGAGGTTTTTTTTCCTCTGGCACCGAATATTTGGTGTCTTTCTTATACCACTAATCAGTTTTCCAGTTCTCTGAAACCTATTTCATATCCATCGATTCAATTCAATTCTGCCACTAACTATAGAGAGTCAGCATGGATTCCACAGGTGGTCTCAGTCCCACACGATTGCTTCCTATTACAGATGCCAGTCAAAATCCTGGGCCACTTGTACCTCCCACTGATCAGCTATAAATTGGAGGTTCCTACAATCCCCTCCTCAGATCTGATAATTTCTAGAATAGTTCACAGCACTCAGGAAAACACATCATTTATGTTTACCATTTCATTTATAAAGGATACAAATGAACAGCCAGATGAAGAGGATCAGAGGGCTAGATCCAGAAGGATCCCAAGCATAGGAATGTCTGTTGCTGTGGAGTTGGGGTATGTTACACTACTGGCATGTGGATATATTCACCAACCTGGAAGCTCTCTGAACCTCTTTGTTCAAGAATAATTGTAGAGCTCAATCTTCAGCTCCCCTCTCCTTCAGAGGTTGGTGGATAGGGCTAAAATTTCCAACTCTCCTATCACTTGGTCTTTCTGGTGACCAACCCCACTCTGAGGCCGCCTAGCTCCAACCCTCCCCCAGCCCCAATACCAAGTCGCCTCATTAGCATGAACTCAGGTGTGATTGAAAGTTATGCATGGAATAAAAGATACTCCTATCATTAGGAAATTCTAAGGGTGTTAGTATCTCTGTGCCAGGAACAGAGACCAAATATGTATTTTTAATTATACCATATTTATCTAAAATAGAAATTTGCATTATTCTTTTTCCCCTTCTTAAGCTTATTTTTCTTCCTCACATTTAGCACAACACTTATACTAATAATTTGTTTGTGTATTTGTTTTCTATATCCTCAAGTATAATACCAGCTCTAAGAAGTCAGAGGCTTTGGCTGTCTTATCACCCCTTTTATCCCCAGGGCCTAAAACAAGAGCATACGTTAGCCCTCAATAAGTATTTGTTGCATAAAAGAATATATAAACATAACCATATATTTAACCTAAATTTATAGAATAAGTTAAAATCTGATAATACCCAGAAGTGACTAGAGTGTATTTTTCATATAAGGTAAAACCAGGGCTTGGAATTAGAAATTAAATTCAGTTAAATGTTATATACTTGCCTACTTGAATCATTATTTAATTTATAACCACCATATCAGTATCTTTATAAGTTCTTATAACTACTGCTTCAGGAACCTTAAATTGAACAATGCTTTACATGTAAGATATTGTATCAGTTTTCTTTTGCAGGTGTAACAATTTATCACAAATTTAACAGCTTAACACAAATTTGTTATTTTACAACACAGAGGTCAGAGGTCTGAAATGTGTCTCAGTGGGCTAAAATTGAGGTGCTGGCAAGACTGTGTTCTTGCCAGGGGAGAATCTCTTCCTTTTTTTTCTAGCTTCTAGCAGATGCCTGCCTTCCTTGTCTCATGACGCCTCCCTCCACCTTTGAAGCTAGCAATGGCAGGTTGAGACTTTCTCAAGTCATATTTCTTTGCTTTCTTCTATTTTTAAAGAGGCACGTGGTAATCCAAGATAATCTCTCCATCTCAAGTTTCTTAATTTTATTATATCTGCACATCCCTTTTCCTTATAAAGTAACATATTCATAGATTCTGGAGATTAGGACTTGGACATTTGGGGGTATCCAGTATTCAGCCTGCTACAGCTAACAATTAACGTTATTTCCCAATTAACCATATTTTTAAAATAATTTTTAAAGCCTTAGAAGAAGGTGATACGAAGTCAGATGATTAGGACACTCAGGAAGCTAAGTGAAGACTAGTAGGTGGGCATCTTGGTGCTCAGAAGAACATGTGCTCCAATCAAGGGATCAGCAGTGTCTTAGCTTCATCCAAATGTTGCCATGCAGACATGTGAGTCCAGGGTGGTCAGTTCTTTCACTTTTACATATAAATGCAAATTTATATGTAGAATGCCCTAATTTTTGCAGTTTTGGCAACAAGTTACATGATGTTTTTCGAAACTCTGCAGGCTAAAACATGTCTGTAAGTAGACCCTGACCTCTGAGCCCCCATTGTGTTGCCTAACTTCTAGATGACCAAGAGGAGCCCTCCAGCAAATTGTACACCTGTCTAGTGAATTATGTTCTGGGTATTAGGAGCAATGTATAAAATGTCTGTCTTTTGTGACAAGATATTTCTTGGAGTTAGTTCGTAGTTACATGGGATTTATAGGTATTGCTAAAGAGACATTTCATTAAAATTGGTTTGTCTTCATTTACTTACTGAAGAATATTTAATAAGTTACTATTTATTAAGTTCCTCCTCCTGTGAGGCACTGTAGTGAATAAGATAAATCAGACAGGGCCCCTTTCCTCAAAGAACCTGCCATCAAGGGCCTGCCCATTAAAATTTTGACGAGGACTATCGAACTTCAGTGAAAAAAAAGGTCACTGCTTTTGAGGAGAATCAAGTCTTTATTGAAGACTTGAAATAAAGTATATTTAAGTTGTGCCTTAAAGGATGGAAGCTAAATACTTCATTCCTCTTTTTCTTGTATTTTTTTTTTTATGTGTATAGTTGAACAGTTGTTTCTAGCCCTTGGTTCATATGGACCTCGCTACATAATGTGTCTAGATAACTTACCATGCAATGCAATTTTAAAGGGTAGACTAACAATGAAAAGTGAATGATTGATCAAAGACATTAATCTTAACCCATATTTTCCTTATGAAGCTTTAGGAATGCTTCAGTAGATGGAAAACATAGTGCATTGTCTTAGTATTTGAAACAAAAGTAAAAGTTAGAATAAGTGCTAGTGCAGTGAGAAATGTTAAATGTGATGGGCAAACCAGCTGAACAAACAGGCTGGAAATTTGTTTTATGAAACTCACCTTACAGAATTTCACCCAATAAAACACATGGGTATGCAGTATTAATTTTTTTCTGTGTCTATGTATCATCACAAAAGGCTCTTTTTAATCATATTCTGGGTGCACATTTGGTCCCATTTGAACACAATTTATGAACACTTACTTTCTTATTTGAATTCCACTTTTTGACAAAATGGGCAAGAATCCAAGTAAGGCAGCACGGTTAACTATTATTCTAATACATACAGACCAGAATCTTAATGCAAAACAACTCAAATTCGCCAGAACTCAATATACCATGAAATTGTAATCTTTTACTTTATTTGATTGTCCTCAGTATAATTCTATATCCCTTTCAAACTTTTATGACAAATAAGTACATTTGGAACGTAATTAAAAGGAATACAGATTATATAACAACAACCACAACAAAATCTCCGGTTCCATTTTAATCATAAACAATTAAGCAAGAGTTAGAAAAAACTGTTTCTTTGGCCTCTTGATTCCTCATTCTATAAGATTATCCCCAGAAGCCTGTACTCTACCACTTTTCCCAGATCAGACATAGATTTAGCCAGAAATGAAGGAATATAAGTCAGAATGGCTTAACCTATTTCAGCTTTGCCAAATAAACATTT
>NC_137899.1:74313054-74448054 GCF_963455335.1 Martes martes | reverse complement strand
TTTATATGAGTTAATTGGAAAATAAAAACCGTATTTCATTTTGCCGGGTTAAGCATAGCCTTTGGGGAAAGTGGGATGCGCAGAATTTAGCAAAACAAACAAGTAAAACCACAGAAATATTTAACCATATGGTTATTGGGTAGGAGCTAGCTGCCTTTAGGCCATCATTTGTAAATTCTTGGACAGGTATCTCTACATTTCTGTAACTCTGGTCTTATTCTTAGAACACTAAACATAAACTCCTGATACAGTGACATGTACCACTTGCATACTCAATTGCTACTATTTGAATTTAATTTCCTACATAGAAATATACTTAACTCCTGAATGATAACAGCTAATGTAATGATGCTGTCTTCTGAAGGAATTACGTTAGCTTTTTTTTCCCCCTGAGGCATGGATCAGGGATTATTCATCCAACAAATATTTATTCAGTGAATAGCTTGTGCTAGGCACTGTCCTCAGTACACAAGATATGTTAGAAAACAAAACAAGGACCACCATCCTCATGCAGCTAATATTCCAACGAGCTGAGACAAACAGTAGACAATAACATACTGTATAAATTATATCATATTTTAGAAGAAAGGAGAAAGTAGAGCAAGGACAAGGCAGTTGTGGATGTGAGAGTATGAAGTGTGAGGGCGGGGGGAGGGAATAATTGTCTTAAAATAAAAAAGTAAAAAGTGAGGAAGCCAGTCAACTGGGAATCTAGAGTAAAGATATTCCAGGAGGGTTTGAGCAGAGGAGCAACATGATCAGTAAGATTATTTTGTTGAGAAAAGATTGTGGGTCCAAGAGCCAACAGATGGGGGAAAAGATGCTTTCACTGATCACCAGGGAAGTACAGATTAAGGCCACCATGAGATATCACCTCACACCTATCAGAATGGCTAAAATCAAAAACACAAGAAACAACAGTTGTTGGTGAGGATATGGAGAAAGGGAAACCCTCCTGCATTGTTAGTGGGAGTGCAAACAGGTACTGCCACTCTGGAAGACAGTATGGAGTTTCCTGAAAAAGTTAAAAATAGAACTACCTTATGATCCAGCAATTGCACTACTAGGAATTTACCCAAAGAATACAAAAATACTAATTCAAAGGGATACACACCCCAATGTTTATAGCAACATTATCTACAATAGCCAGATTATGAAAACAGCCCAGTGTCCACTGACTGATGAATGGATAAAGAAGCAGGGTGTATACACACACACACACACACACACACACACACACACACACACACACAGTGGACTATTACTCAGCCATGAAGAAGAATGAAATCTTGCCTTTAGCAACAATGTGGATGGAACTAGAGAGTATAATACTAAGCAAAATAAGTCAAAGAAAGACAAATACCAAATGATATATGTGGAATTTAAGAAACAAAGCAAATGAGCAAAGAGAAAAAAAAGAGAGAGAGTTAAACCAAGAAACAGACTCCTAACTATGGAGAACATAAACTGATGTTTACCAGAGAGGAGCTGGGTGGGGGAATGGGTGACATAGGTGATGGGCAATAAGGTGTGCCATTGTGACGAGCACCAGGTATAATATGGAGGTGTTGGAACACTGTAATATGCACCTGGAATGAATATTCCACTGGGTGTTAGCTAACTGGAATTTAAATAAAAACTTGAAAAAGGGTAGTAACCAAGATAAAATTAACATTCCCTTCAGCTTGACTAACTGTTAGATAGGTTTCTACCTGGCCATAGGCCCCTTACCTTTCTTACAGCATTTACCTTAGAAAACTTGCAGTTGCAAATTCTTTCTCTGCCCCTTTGGGATATAAATCTTTATCCAGCCCTTTGCCACTTTTACAGTGGAGGACTGTCTTTCTCAAGGCTCTGGGAGCCATCTTTTTGAAATGTAATCAGCAAGAAAGATTGTGTCCCTATCTCCCAGTGTTTGTGGGAGAGTAGGAGCCTAACTTCGAAAAGTACCAATTAGCAAGCCTAATCACATTGACAACCTCCCTTCTAGTGCTCTTTGCTGCTTTCTACTGTTTCACTCCAGTGGTTAGAAATTCTCCTTTTGTTTCAGTGGAAATGAAGTTGAGTTCAATCTCTCTTCCCCATTGCAGTAGTCTTTTTTTTTTTTTTTAAAGATTTTATTTATTTATTTGACAGAAAGAGACACAGCAAGAGAGGGAACACAAGCAGGGGGATTAGAAGAGGGAGCAGCAGGCTTCCCACTGAGCAGAGAGCCCAATGCAGGGCTTGATCCCAGGACTCTGGGATCATGACCTGAGCTGAAGGCAGAGGCTTTAACCCATTGAGCCATCCAGGCACCCGCCCCACCCATTGCAGTAGTCTTGAATAAAGTTTTATTTGTCACTGATAATTCACAGTCCTGTACCCCTGACACAAATAATCCATTATATGTTAATTTTCTAAAAAGTTTTACTTGTCATTTTAAATAATTTTCTAATGCAATTCTTCTTTATAATTCAAGAAGAAAGCTCTAGAGAGAAAGTAGAACTCTTTTGGAAGCCTGGAACAAGTAATGACCTACACTAAGTGAAGTAGAAATGCCAGAGATGGTAGAGGAAAGAGTCAAAAGGCTTATGGAAAGGGGCATGTCAGAAGGGATAGACTTATGTAAATCTGAAAAACCCACCAGCCAACTATATTCCAAGGAAGAACTTAAAGAACAACCTGTTGCTAAAGCAATAAAGAATATGCTTATGGCAGGAGTAATAGAATTATTGAAGAGTCTTGGTGGATGGTCTCTAGAGCCCAGGGATGATAGCGGAGATTATGTTACAGAACTGGGCTTCCTGACAACAGTGGAGATGATAGATATTTAACCACCAAAGGAAACTGGGGACAATAATTGTAATGTGTAGCAAGGTTGGAGTAGCATCCAGAACAGTGTGACTTGTAAAGAGCACAGTGTTTCTAGGGGTTGATGAACAGCCAACAATCATAATACTCAGTTTATATAACTAAAGGAAATCAAGGAAATGTTGCCTTAATAAAAAGGCACAATCTCTTGTGAATTTCCAAACTTGATCCAGATCTCAAATCTGGAATCCAGTGACCGAAGAAGCTGGATCTCTTGAGGAAGACATCTGTGATCCTGTGGTGGATGTGTATAGAAATGATTCACTTCTTCCACAAGAGATCTAGCACCATTATTTAGGTCATTGTATACTGGGGAAATGAGAAGATGAGATATTTTGAGAACTCTTGGACAAAGAGTCTGAAGATACCTTGATTTCCAAGGATCTAGACCATTGTAAGCATCCCCTCTGGAATGAGCACATATGTAGGTCAGATAAAAATAGAGCCCTGGTGTATGTCTGCCTCATGATGGGTCTAATTGGTATCTGAGCCCATTCTATGTTTATTTCCTCATTATCCAAATGTATAACTCCAAATGTGTAACAGGGTAGTTGTCAGAACCCTAACATTGGGTCCTTGGCTTATGTATGGGGTGGGAGCTGTTATAGTGGAAAGGCCAGGTAGAAGCTTTTATACCCCCCTCCCCACACCAAAATAGTATGTGAAAATCATATTGCATTCTTGGGGGACTGGCAAAGATTCGTGCTACCTATCAAGACCTAGAGGGGGGGTGGTCCAACTCCTCCAATAATCAGATGGTGGCAGATAGTGAAGATAGCTGTAAATTTTGTTGCACCTGCTGTGCTGCATGTGGTATTTTGTAGCACAAGTGCAGCTGCTATGCTGCAGTATGCGGTATGTTTTTCTAGAATAGATTAATGTAGCTTCAGATATATGGTCTGCAGTCACTAATTTGGTTAATATGTTCTTTTCCATCACCTTCAGGAAAGAGAACCAGAAACAGTTTGCATTTATGTGAGATAGACAGTAGTGCCTGTATTGGTCATTTGGGACTGTTCTAACAAAATACCATGGACTAGGTAGCTTAGCCAGTGGAAATTTATTTTCTCACAGTTGTAGAGGCTGGAAGTCCAAGATCAGGGTGCCAGCAGGGTTAATTTCTAGTGACACCTTTCTTACTAGCTTGCAGGGAGCTACCGTCTTACTGTGTTCTCATGGTTTTCCCTCTGTGTGTGCCTTCCTCTTCTTGTGTCTCTTCTCTTCTTTTTTTTTTTTTTAAGATATTTTTTATTTATTTGACAGAAAGAGAGAGAGAGAGAGAGGTCACAAGTAGGCAGAGAGGCAGGCAGGGAGAGAGGGGAAAGCAGGCTCCCTGCTGAGCAGAGAGCCTGATCTTCTCTTCTTATATGGACATCAGAACTATTTGATTATAGCCCCATCCTTATGACCTCATTTAACTTTAATAACTTCTTTAAAGGGCCTATCAACAAATATAGTCACTTTAGGGGTTAGGACTACAATATGTGGCTTTTGGGGGCACACAATTCAGCCTGTAACAGGATACATTTATAGTATTTCCCCCAAGGCTTTGTTAACACTTTCATCCTCTGCTGTAAATTATCCTAAACGGTTCTGAACTATCTCTACATTCTCCAGAGCTTAACACTGGTTCTCTATATCGAGGGCATCATATTAGACCTAATGATCAGGAAATGGTGAGGGCCATGGTAAGACACATGTGCTCCAAAGGGTGGGAGACAAACCCTATAAAGGGATCCAAAACATCAATGAGATCTTTAGGGTCCATGGTGTGGGGCTTGGCAGGACATCTCCTCTGATAAAAGACACACTATTACATTTTGCAATTTTCATTGCTAAGAAGGAAGCACAATGCTTGATAGGCTTCTCTAGGTTAAAATTTCATACTCAGGTGTATTGTTCCAACCAGTATAGAGAGGGTTGCCTTCTTTGAGTGGAGTCCAGAGGAGGAAAGCATTGTACAGTATATCCAGGCTGTGGTGCAAGCATCCCTGCTTCTTGGACCATATGACTTTTGTGTTATTGGAAGTATCTGTGGTGGGAGAAATTTCCATGTGGACTTTATGGGAAGTTACAACAGGAGAATTACAATGTATAGACTGCAAGATCTGGAGCAACAATATACCATCTGTATCGAAAAGCAATAAACCATATGAAAAACATCTCCTGGGATGCTAGTGGGTTCTAGTAGAGCAGGAGCATTTAACCATAGGGCTTCAAGTGATCATGCAGTCTGAACTGCCCAAAATGAGTTGGGGTTCTCTCAGACCCACACAGTCATCAGGGCCAGTAGCCTAAGTCTTAAGAGGGATCTTAGGACTTAGTAGCAATCCATTATAAGTTGGAAGGGATACAATTAGAGGTGTGCACAAATACCTCTAATTGTGGCCAAAGGATACAAGTAAGCTGAATGAGCCCAGACACCCGTATCATCATCGTCTTTATACAGGTGCTTCTTTTTCAGTTCAAATCTATGACAGCATCGGGGAAGGGTTTTCTTATTACCAGCTGATAGAGGAGAAAAGACTAAGCTTCGTTCATAAATGTGTGTGCAAACTAAAAAGGGATTGCTGTTCAATTTCAGCCCTACTCACAGATGGACTGAAAGATGATGCTGATCAGAAATCACCACTGAGCAGAGCTTTGGTTAGAGAATTGGGTAACCCAGTTTTGTCATGTTAAAAGAGGAGTAACCTGAGATAAAAAATATTTGTGGTCTTTTGAGCAGAGACAAATGACTTAGCTGGTTGGTCAGTACCCTAGAAGGAGAAAAAATTGGAAAATTTTGTAACATGGAGGACTAGGAAAGAAACCTGTAGATGGAGCTATGGGAATGTATACAAAGTGTAAAGATTTTAATATTATATGCTAATGCCTTCCAGTAAGTATCTATACATAAGAGGACTAAACAATGAAGCAGACGAAGTTACTTGCCAGTTGATGTTAGCCAGCCATCATCATCATTGGTATTCCTCAGTGCAGGCTCAGGAATGGAGTATCCATGGAGGAAGAACTTGGGTCAACAGCATAGTATCACAGTCACGAAGGCTGATCTAGTTCCATGTGCTTATGAATGCCCAATCCATTGAAAGGAACAATTTCTAGTACTGAGACCTTGGTATGGTACCTTTCCTCAGGAAATCAACACCTTTGTGGCAAGTGATTAACTTTTGGAACATCTCTATACCTGGAAAAGGGCAAAGTTTATTTAGACTGTAATTGACATACATTCTGGATATAGGTTTATCTCTTCTATAGTGTCAATTCCCATTATATAAGGCCTTACAGGGTATTTGAGGCACTAACGTGATTTTGCATAATATCTCCTTGGTCTAAGGGATACACTTAACATTAAAGAATGTCAACAGTGAGCCTATAACCATGTGATCCAATCCTCCTTTATATATAGCCAACGTGATAGAATGGTGGGACTATCTTTGTAGAGGCAGTTAGGTATTGTCTTATATATGATGCCTACAAAGATGGGCTCCAACCTACAGAATGTGGTATATCTTCTAAGTCAACAACCATTATATGATATGGTATCTCCAGTACGTGGGTATAAGACTTCTCTTACACAACAGTGGCAGAGAGCAAACACACATGGCCCCCAGTTGATCCACTAGGAGACCCTTCTTACACTCTCCTGTCTAATTTTTATGGCAAATGCACAAGTGCAGCAGCCACAGTCCAAGAAGAGCATTATG
This sequence comes from Martes martes, assembly GCF_963455335.1. Taxonomy (NCBI): domain Eukaryota; kingdom Metazoa; phylum Chordata; class Mammalia; order Carnivora; family Mustelidae; genus Martes; species Martes martes. The sequence goes on along the minus strand of NC_137899.1, from coordinate 74,441,494 downwards.
ACCAGAACCTCAGAGTCTCTTAGGATGAAAATCTGGCTAACTTCACCATGCATACCACCTAAACCAGTAGCTGTACTGGCTGAGAATGAGGAGTACCTAGAATATGCAGTAGGGAAGAAAGAATTGTTGTAGTGTTGGGACTGTTTTCAGTCATGGGCCCTATCCTTCATCCCACTAGCAGTTGTCTTAAGTTTACCCAGCAAAGAAAACAACCAGAATTTAGAGGTAGGGTTTCCAAATGGAGTGAACTACACTACACAAAGCATATGGCTCTGAGTAGTAAAAGGGGTAGTACAAGGGGTAGCCTTTAGTTTGGTGAATTCTCTGATGTGTCTGCCAGATCCCTCTTAGGACTTAGGCACTAATTCCTTCAGCTGTGGGGAATATTAACTGCTGGTACCTCCAGGTAGTAATACTGTTGGCTGATGGAAGTTGTCTTACATAAGATTTCACCTGAAGGAAAACCTGTATCCAAAGTCCAAACCATTCCATGTGGGCCACAAAGGCTTAGCCCACTTTCAGGTCCACTTAGCATTGCCACCAACTCTAGAACTTCCTGTAAGCTTGACTTTGCTTTTTTCCTGAATCACAGTTCAACTTCTCCTTCTCCCCAATCATCATTACACCTTTATAGGTTTCATTTTTGAATCACCTTATAGTAAAATTTCTGCACATATTCTCCTCAAAGGCTGTTTCCTTGTGAGCCCAACCAAAGACACCATCAATAATTGCGTTCACAAACAACAAATCATTTAGCTTGGCTTGATTTTGGACTGAATATGAATAGATTCTTACAGTTGGCATTCCTTTGTGCCTTGCTTCTTTAATGTTATGTACATTAAAAATTTCTAATCTGTTAATCCAGGTTCATCAATTTTGATACATATAATGATAGATTATTCATTTTCACTGCTGCATAGTATCCAAGACATGCATATACTATAATTTATTCTTTCAGCTATTGATGGACATTTGATTGTTTCCATTTTTATTTCAATATTGTAAATAATGATACTAAACACATTATAACTTCTTCTTGGTGTACATAAAATTCTCTGTAGAATATTTAACTCTCATTTTGCTTGGAGAGCAGCAATAGTCTTGGATTTGAATTGATAAAAAGACTTTGAAACCCAGTAGGTTTCACCCTGAGGCAAATGTATGTAGCTTTTAGAAAGGATAAGAGTAGTCAGTAAAACATATAACAACAGCATAGCAGGGGTCACTTCTAGAAGTTGCTTTCCATGCCACTGACACTTTGTATGAAGGGAACACGTAGTCAGAGAAGATGAGACTGAATGTTTGTGGACCATCTGAGGTAATGTTTGTCATCAGATTTAGAGTCCCATCAGCTTTTATACCTTGATAGTCATGTAACCCCCTAAGGCATATGTTACTAGCTTCCATCCTTTTGTGCAGCTGCATGCCAGTCGTCCAGTGAACAATCTTGATGATCACATGCTTGGCTCAGTACATAGCAACCTCACTGGGACTATCATTTACCTTAGACTTTGTACACTTTTATATATTCCTTGTGTTAGTTTTGCAAGGGATTTGAGTAAGGGTCAGAATCTCCCTATCCCTGATGCTGAAGGAAAGATTACTGTCCAGCTGCTCATACTGTCCTTCCAAGTACATGCATAAGAGTAAAATTACCAGGTCATGTGTTATGTGCATGTTTGTTTTTACAGGTGCTACCAAACTTTCCCAAAGTGAATATACCAATTTGCATTTTTACCAGTGGTGGCTGAGACATTTTTTGCTTTACATCTTCGTCACCTCTGGGATCATCAAAATTCTTCATGTTGCCAGTTGAATCATTATAGAATAGTGTCTCATTATACTTTGGATTTTCATTTATTACTTATCAATAATGAAGTTGGGCATCTTTTCATATGTTGATTTACCACTCTTTTTTCTCAGTGTGAAATGCCTATTCATATTTTCCCCATTTTTCTACATAATTATTTGTTTCTTATTAATTTTAGTTTTTTATATCATATGAACACTAATCCTTTGTTAGTATGTAATGAAGATATAGGCAATTAGTTTATCACTTCTCCCTCTCTTTACTATGTTTATCTTAAACTCTTGTGGAATTTATAGTCTTACCCCATGGTTTATGCTTTTGGATCATGTTTAATAAACCTTTCCCTACCTTTCCTACCCCAAAGGCACAAAGATAGTCTCATGTGGATGGCTCATTTGTAGTTGATTTTTGTATGTTGATGTGTGCATGTGAGGTGGTGGTACTATGTACAACACACATATAGATATACACACAGTTATCACTGTAGAATTTTGTGAGTAGACATCCTTTTGCCACCAATCTGTGATGGTTATTTTATTCTCTGCCATATGTTAAGTTTAATATATAGTGAAGTTGCTGATGGAGTTTGAGATATCATATGATTTTATTTTCTAATCTGTTAGAGACTCACATTTTTAAACATTTTCCAGTATTAAACCAGATTTACATTTTTAGAATTGAAATTATATTGGTTATATTATATTTTTGTATATTACTTAATTAAATTTGATGGTTTTTATTGAGGAATTTTGTACCTGTGTTCATAAGGGTGCTAGGCCAGTAGCTTTATTTATTTTTTTAAAAGATTTTATTAATTTATTTGACAGAGAGACACAGTGAGAGAGGGAACACAAACAGTGGGAGAGGGAGAAGCAGGCTCCTCGTGGAGCAGGGAGCCCGATGTGGGGCTCGATCCCAGGACCCTGGGATCATGACCTGAGCCAAAGGCAGATGCTTAACAACTGAGCCACCCAGGTGCCCTGGCCAGTAGCTTTATTAATTTGCATTATCCTTGATTAATTTGACTGTCTAGATAATGATAAATTTTGTAAAGAGAGATTGTTTCACTTTGAATGGCAGATACAATATTAAAGGAGAAACACAAAGTTCAAAGCTAGACACTATCCAACTTCTGGTCTTACTACAAAGCTACAGTAGTCAAAACAATGTAGGACTGGTAAAGGAGTAGACAGATAGATCAGTAGAACAGAATAGAGCGTCCAGAAATAGACCCATATAAATATAGTCAACTTATCTTTGACAAAGAAGCAGAAACAATACTATAAGGCAAAGATAGTTGTTTCAAAAAACGGTAATGAAACAAGTAGATATCCAAATGCAAAAAGATGAATTTAGAGACAGACATACCCTAATACCCCTCCCAAAAATTAACTCAACATGGATCACAGAACTAAATGTAAAATGTAAAACTATAAAACTCCTATAAGATAATATTGAAGAAAATCTTGATGACTATGGGTATGGCATTGACTTTTTAGATACACAACAAAGGCATGAGCCATGAAAGAAAGAATTGATAAGCTGGACTTTATTAAAATTAAAAGCTTCTTCTCTGCAAAAGAGAGTGAGAAGACAAGCTATAGACTGTGAGCACAGATGGGCATGACTATAGATGGCACCATCCCACCACCTTGCTGAGATAGGTGGAGCAAAAGGTTGCAGCATTATCCTGCCACCTTGCTGAATCCAGAGAGTATGGATGGTTGCAGCACTCCCAGCTTTCTGGCTGGATCAGGCAAGTACAAATGGTCATGGCATTCTCCTGCTCCCTAGCTAAAGTTGGCAAGTGCAGGCAGTTGTGACACCCTGTCTCTTCCTGGCTAGGGCTGGAAGCACAAGTGGTCGTGGTATTCTCCCACTGCCAGCCTAAAATAGATGCTAAATGAGATTCCTCTCCATGGAACACTGACAGATCTTGGAGCCCTCAAAAATGGGACATGTCAAGAACAAAACAGATAATTTAGACAATCACAAAGGTTTAAGAGAGAACTGAGAGCTAAGTCATGATTGAACCAGGTTTATCACCTACCCAAGGCCACTCCTTCAAGACTGAGAGAGGTAGTTGCTTTACCTAATACATAGAAACAAACACAGAGAGTCAAATAAAATGAGGATACAGAGGAATGTGTTCCCAATGGGAGAACTAGACAGAGCCCTGGAAAAAGACCTTCATGGAAAAATGTAAATAATCTACCTGATAGGGGGAGGAGTCAAGATGGCGGAGAAGTAGCAGGCTGAGACGACATCGGGTAGCAGGAGATCAGCTAGATAGCTTATCTAACCATTGTGAACACCTACAAATCCAACGGGAAATCGAAGAGAAGAAGAGCAACAATCCCAGAAACAGAAAATCGATCACTTTCTGAAAGGTAGGACCTGCGGAGAAGTGAATCCAAAGCGACGGGAAGATAGACCCCGGGGGGAGGGGCCGGCACCCGGCAAGCGGCGGAGCGACGGAGCACAAAATCGGGACTTTTAAAAGTCGGCTCCACTGGGAGACATCACTCCAGAGGCTAAACTGGGGGGAAACCCAGGCGGGGTCAGCATAACCCCAGGACCCGCGGGGTCACAGAAGGACTGGGGGTGTCTGAGTGCTGCAGAGCTCGCAGTTATTAGAGCGGGGAAGCCGGCTATAGCGACAAAGCCGAGGAGTGAGCTCTAAGCCCAGGGTTACCTTGTGCCGGTCGCAGGCTGGGTGGGCTCGGAGCGCGGCCGGAGGCCACGGAGACAAAAGCGACCCGGCGCTTTTCTCCAGCTCCAACAATTGACTGCTTTCCTCGAGGCGCGACCGCAAGCCAGGGAGGCGGGGCTATTGGGCGCTTTGCTCTGAGAGCGCACTGAGGAGCGGAACCCCAAGCTCTTGGCTCCTCCGGGCCGAGAGATTGGGAGGCCGCCATCTTCATTCCCGTCCTCCGGAACTCTACGGAAAGCGCTCAGGGAACAAAAGCTCCCGAAAGCAAACCCGAGCGGATTCCTTAGCCCGGCCCCTGGCAAGGGCGGTGCAATTCCGCCTGCGGCAAGGACACTTGAAAATCACAACAACAGGCCCCTCCCCCAGAAGATCAACAAGAAACCAATCCAAAACCAACTTCAGTCACCAAGAACAGCGGAATTCCACAGCAGGAGAAAGCAAATCCTACCTGGACAAAATGACAAGGCGGAAAAACTCACCTCAAAAAAAAGAACAAGAGGCCGTACCGAAGGCTGGAGACCTAATCAATACAGACATAGGTAGCATGACAGATCTAGAGTTCAGAATGACAATTCTCAAGGTTCTAGCCGGGCTCGAAAAAGGCATAGAAGATATTAGAGAAACCCTCTCTGGAGAGATAAAAGCCCTTTCTGGAGAAATAAAAGAACTAAAATCTAACCAAGTTGAAATCAAAAAAGCTATTCATGAGGTGCAATCAAAAATGGAAGCTCTCACTGCCAGGATAAATGAGGCAGAAGAAAGAATTAGTGACATAGAAGACCAAATGACAGAGAATAAAGAAGCTGAGCAAAAGAGAGACAAACAACTACTGGAACATGAGGAGAGGATTCGAGAGATAAGTGACACCATAAGACGACACAATATTAGAATAATTGGGATTCCAGAAGAAGAAGAAAGAGAGAGGGGAGCAGAAGGTATATTGGAGACAATTATTGGAGAGAATTTCCCTAATATGGCAAAGGGAACAAACATCAAAATCCAGGAAATGCTAAGAACGCCCCTCAAAATCAATAAAAATAGGTCCACACCTCGTCACCTGATAGTAAAATTTACAAGTCTTAGCGACAAAGAGAAAATCCTGAAAGCAGCCCGGGAAAAGAAGTCTGTAACATACAAGGGTAAAAACATTAGATTGGCAGCGGACCTATCCACAGAGACCTGGCAGGCCAGAAAGAACTGGCATGATATATTCAGAGCACTAAACGAGAAAAACATGCAGCCAAGAATACTATATCCGGCTAGGCTATCATTGAAAATAGAAGGACAGATAAAGAGCTTCCAGGACAAACAAAAGCTGAAAGAATTTGCAAACACCAAACCAGCTCTACAGGAAATATTGAAAGGGGTCCTCTAAGCAAAGAGAGACCCTAAAAGTAGTAGATCAGAAAGAAACAGAAACAATATACAGTAACAATCACCTTACAGGCAATACAATGGCACTAAATTCATATCTCTCAATAGTTACCCTGAATGTTAATGGGCTCAATGCCCCAATCAAAAGACACAGGGTATCAGAATGGATAAAAAAACAAAACCCATCAATATGCTGCCTACAAGAAACTCATTTTAGACCCGAAGACACCTCCAGATTTAAAGTGAGGGGGTGGAAAACAATGTACCATGCTAATGGACATCAGAAGAAAGCTGGGGTGGCAATCCTTATATCAGATCAATTAGATTTTAAGCCAAAGACTATAATAAGAGATGAGGAAGGACACCATATCATACTCAAAGGGTCTGTCCAACAAGAAGATCTAACAATCTTAAATATCTATGCCCCTAACATGGGAGCAGCCAACTATATAAACCAATTAGTAACAAAATCAAAGAAATACATTGACAGTAATACAATAATAGCAGGGGACTTTAACACTCCCCTCACTGAAATGGACAGATCATCTAAGCAAAAGATCAACAAGGAAATAAAGGCCTTAAATGACACACTGGACCAGATGGACACCACAGATCTATTCAGAACATTCCATCCCAAAGCAACAGAATATACATTCTTCTCTAGTGCACATGGAACATTCTCCAGAATAGACCACATCCTGGGTCATAAATCAGGTCTCAATCGGTACCAAAAGATCGAGATCATTCCCTGCATATTTTCAGACCACAATGCTCTGAAGCTCGAACTCAATCACAAGAGGAAATTTGGAAAGAACGCAAATACATGGAGACTAAACAGCATCCTTCTAAAAAATGAATGGGTCAACCAGGAAATTAAAGAAGAATTGAAAAAATTCATGGAAACAAATGATAATGAAAACACAACAGTTCAAAATCTGTGGGACACAACAAAGGCAGTCCTGAGAGGAAAATATATAGCAGTGCAAGCCTTCTCAAGAAACAAGAAAGGTCTCAAATACACAACCTAACCCTACACCTAAAGGAGCTGGAGAGAGAACAACAAAGAAAGCCTAAACCCAGCAGGAGAAGAGAAATCATAAAGATCAGAGCAGAAATCAATGAAATAGAAACTAAAAAAACAATAGAACAAATCAACAAAACTAGGAGCTGGTTCTTTGAAAGAATTAATAAGATTGATAAGCCCCTGGCCAGACTTATCAAAAAGAAAAGAGAAAGGACGCAAATAAATAAAATCATGAATGAAAGAGGAGAGCTCACAACCAACACCAAAGAAATACAAACAATTATAAGAACGTACTACGAGCAACTCTACGCCAACAAATTTGACAACCTGGAAGAAATGGATACATTTCTAGAGACGTATAAACTACCACAATTGAACCAGGAAGAAATAGATAACCTGAACAGACCCATAACCAGTAAGGAGATTGAAACAGTCATCAAAAATCTCCAAACAAACAAAAGTCCAGGACCAGACGGCTTCCCAGGGGAATTCTACCAAACATTTAAAGAAGAATTAATTCCTATTCTCCTGAAACTGTTCCAAAAAATAGAAATGGAAGGAAAACTTCCAAACTCATTCTATGAGGCCAGCATCACCTTGATCCCAAAACCAGACAAGGATCCCACCAAAAAAGAGAATTACAGACCAATATCCTTGATGAACACAGATGCGAAAATTCTCACCAAAATACTGGCCAATAGGATCCAACAGTACGTTAAAAGGATTATTCACCACGACCAAGTGGGATTTATTCCAGGGCTGCAAGGTTGGTTCAACATCCGCAAATCCATCAATGTGATACAATACATTAATAAAAGAAAGAGTAAGAACCATATGATACTCTCAATAGATGCTGAAAAAGCGTTTGACAAAGTGCAGCATCCCTTCCTGATTAAAACTCTTCAAAGTGTAGGGATAGAAGGCACATACCTCAATATTATCAAAGCCATCTATGAAAAACCCACCGCAAATATCATTCTCAATGGAGAAAAACTGAAAGCTTTTCCGCTAAGGTCAGGAACACGGCAGGGATGTCCGTTATCACCACTGCTGTTCAATATAGTACTAGAAGTCCTAGCCTCAGCAATCAGACAACAAAAAGAAATTAAAGGCATCCAAATCGACAAAGAAGAAGTCAAACTATCACTCTTTGCAGATGATATGATACTATATGTGGAAAACCCAAAAGGCTCCACTCCAAAACTGCTAGAACTTATACAGGAATTCAGTAAAGTGTCAGGATATAAAGTCAATGCACAGAAATCAGTCGCATTTCTTTACACTAACAACAAGACAGAAGAAAGAGAAATTGAGGAGTCGGTCCCATTTACAATCGTACCCAAAACCATAAGATACCTAGGAATAAATCTAACCAAAGAGGCAAAGAATCTATACTCAGAAAACTATAAAGTACTCATGAAAGAAATTGAGGAAGACACAAAGAAATGGAAAAATATTCCATGCTCATGGATTGGAAGAACAAATATTGTGAAAATGTCTATTCTACCTAAAGCAATCTACACATTTAATGCAATCCCTATCAAAATCCCATCCATTTTTTTTAAAGAAATAGAACAAATAATCCTAAAATTTATATGGAACCAGAAAAGACCTCGAATAGCCAAAGGAATATTGAAAAAGAAAGCCAAAGTCGGTGGTATCACAATTCCAGACTTCAAGCTCTATTACAAAGCTGTCATCATCAAGACAGTATGGTACTGGCACAAAAACAGACATATAGATCAATGGAACAGAATAGAGAGCCCAGAAATAGACCCTCAACTCTATGGTCAACTAATCTTTGACAAAGCAGGAAAGAATATCCAATGGAAAAAAGACAGCCTCTTCAACAAATGGTGCTGGGAAAATTGGACAGCCACATGCAGAAAAATGAAATTGGACTATTTCCTTACACCACACACGAAAATAGACTCAAAGTGGATGAAGGACCTCAATGTGCGAAAGGAATCTATCAAAATCCTTGAGGACAATGCAGGCAGCAACCTCTTTGACCTCCACCGCAGCAACTTCTTCCTAGGAACATCGCCAAAGGCAACAGAAGCAAGGGCAAAAATGAACTATTGGGATTTCATCAAGATCAAAAGCTTTTGCACAGCAAAAGAAACAGTGAACAAAACCAAAAGACAACTGACAGAATGGGAGAAGATATTTGCAAACGACATATCAGATAAAGGGCTAGTATCCAAAATCTATAAAGAACTTATCAAACTCAATACCCAAAGAACAAATAATCCAGTCAAGAAATGGGCAGAGGACATGAAAAGACATTTCTGCAAGGAAGACATCCAGATGGCCAACAGACACATGAAAAAATGCTCCACATCACTCGGCATCAGGGAAATACAAATCAAAACCACAATGAGATGCCACCTCACACCAGTCAGAATGGCTAAAATTAACAAGTCAAGAAATGACAGATGCTGGCGAGGATGCGGAGAGAGGGGAACCCTCCTACACTGTTGGTGGGAATGCAAGCTGGTGCAACCACTCTGGAAAACAGTGTGGAGGTTCCTCAAAAAACTGAAAATAGAGCTACCCTACGACCCAGCAATTGCACTCCTGGGTATATATCCTAAAGATACAAACGTGGTGCTCCGAAGGGGCACATGCACCCGAATGTTTATAGCAGCAATGTCCACAATAGCCAAACTGTGGAAAGCGCCTAGATGTCCATCAACAGATGAATGGATAAAGAAGATGTGGTATATATACACAATGGAATACTATGCAGCCATCAAAAGACATGAAATCTTGCCATTTGCGACGACGTGGATGGAACTAGAGGGTATCATGCTTAGCGAAATAAGTCAATCGGAGAAATATAACTATCATATGATCTCTTTGATATGAGGAAGTGGAGATGCAAGGTGGGGGGGTTTGGGGGGAGGTAGGAAAAGAAAAAATGAAAAGATGGGATTGGGAGGAAGACAAACCATAAAAGACTCAATCTCAAGAAACAGACTGAGGGTTGCGGGGGGGAAGGGGGACGGGAGAGGGTGGTGGGGAAATGGACATTGGGGAGGGTATGGGCTATGATGAGTGCTGTGAAATGTGTAAACCAGACGATTCACAGACCTGTACCCCTGGGGATAAAAATACATTATATGTTTATTAAAATAAAAAAATTAAAAAAAAAATAATCTACCTGATAAAGAATTTCAAGTAATGACCATAAAGATACTCCTTGAATCTGGGAGAAGAATGTATGAACACAGTGAGGACTTTAACAAAGAGATGGAAAATATAATAAAATACTGAACTTAAGGCATAGAGCTGAAGAATATAATAACTGAATTGAAAAAAATACATTAATGAGGTTCAACAGCAGACTGGATAAAGCAGTAGAACAGATCAGTGAACTGGAAAACAAAGCAATGGAACTCACCCAGACAGAACGACAAAAAGAAAAGAGAATTTTTATAAAAATGAAAATAACTGAAAGGACCAGTGAGACAACATTAGTGGAATAGCATCCTCAGAAAGAAAAGATAGAGAAAGGGTCAAAAAACTTACTTGAAGAAATAATGTTTGAGAGCATACCAAACCTAGAGAAGGAAGCAAATATCCACATTCAGGAAGTCCAGAGAGTCCCAAATAAGAGGAACCCAAAGAGATCCACCCCCAGACACATTATAATTAAAATGTCAAAAATTAATGATAAAGAGCGAACCTTAAAAGCAGCAAGAGAAACCAATTGTTACATATAAGAGAACCCTCATAAGGCTATCAACAGATTTCTTAACAGAAACTTTGGAGCTCAGAAGGGAGTGGCATGACATATTCAAAATGCTGAAAGGAAGAAGCTTCTAACCAAGGAAAACTCTGCTTGACAGGATTATCATTCAGAATGGAAGGAAAGAGAGTTTTCCAGATAAGGAAAACCTAAAGCAGTTTACCCCTAATAAACAGGCCTTACAAGAATTGTTAAAGGGACTTCTTTAAGAAAAAGAGAAATGGCACTACTTAATAACATGAAAATATATGAAAGTAAAAATCTAATTTGAAAAGATAAATGTGTAGTAAAGCTAGTAGATTAATCTGAAGGAAACTACTAAGAAGGTTAACAGACAAAAGTAGTAAAATTAACTAAAACCACAATAATTAATTAAGGGATACATAAAATAAAAAGGTGTGAAATGTGACATCTAAAACAAAACCTATAGGTTTAGTAAAAATGTAGCTTTGAAATGTGTTCAAATTTAAATTGCTATCAACTTAGACTATTATATACATATATACATACACACACATATCTACATATCTACATATATACATATATACACATATATCTACATACATACATATATATACATATAATGACATATGTGAACTTCTCAGTAATCACAAAGCAAAAACTTAAAGTAAATACACAAAAGAAAATAACAAAGGAATCTAAACATAACACTAAAGAAAGTCATCAAACCATAGGGAAGAGAGAGAAGACAGGAACAGAGATGAACTACAGAAACAGTCATTTCCTTTATTTTTTTTTTATTTTTTTTTTCACTTTTTTTTTTTTTAATTTTTTATTTATTTTCAGCGTAACAGTATTCATTGTTTTTTCACCACACCCAGTGCTCCATGCAATCTGTGCCCTCCCTAATACCCACCACCTGGTTCCCCCACCCTCCCACCCCGCCCCTTCAAAACCCTCAGTCATTTCCTTTAAATGTAAAAAGCAAACATATAGGCATAACTACACAACCTCAGTGAAAAAAAAACTATACTGGGATAATATTTTCCTTCCAAATTGTCAGAAATGAAAAAGCTGGATATACTATGGGTAAATGCTGTTATACATTGCTGATAGAAATTAAAATTTTTACAGCCTTTTGGAGGGCAGTTCGTTAAATTGCATTTACTCTCTGAGCCACAAATCCCACGTCTAGGAATTCACCCTGAAGATACTCTTCTAGCAATATGAAAATACATGTACAGTAGTGTTTTCATTGTGACACTGCTTATAATGGCAAAATATTTGAAATGATTTACTGCTCTATAAGGAAGAGGAGTTGAATAAATTATGTTTTGTATACACAACGCAGCACTTTTCAGCTGTGGGTTAAAAAAATGAGAAATATTTCTGTGAACTAAAATGGAATCATTTGCAGGATGTATTATTAAGTGAAAAAAAGTGCAAAAGCATATTTATAGTATGTGCTACAGGTTGCGTTGTGTCCTCCCCAAATTCATATGTGGAAGTCCTAACCCCCACTATTTCAGAATGTGACTTTATTTGAAAGCAGGGTCATTGAAGATGTATTTATTGAGATGAAGTAATGCTAAAGTAGAATGGATCCCTAATCCAATATGACTGCATCCTTATAAAATAGGGAAATTTATACAGACATGCACACAGAAAAAATACCATGCAAAGATTGGAATTATACTGCCACAAGCCAAGGAACTACCACAAGCTGTGAGAAACCTGGATCACATCTTTTTCTAGTGCCTTCAGAGGGAGTATAGTCCTGCCAATGCTCTGACCTTAGACTGTTAATGTCATGAATTGTGAGATGACAATAAGTTTCTGTTATTTAATCCCCCTCCAAAAAAATAAAAAAGAAAGAAAAGAAAGAAAATTCCTCCTCACTTATTCTTCAAATGTCTACTTGTGGTAACCAGTTTTATTTCAATTCTCAGTGGCGTAGAAACAAATAAAACATTTACATCTAACCAAAGAAATCTTGGTACATATATTTCAAGCAACAGAGGGAATACTGAATGGAGAGTGTGCCTACAAACTGCATGCCTCTGATTTTTGTCCATGTCCTTTACAGCCAGTTGATTTATCAGTTAACAAAATATTGTATGTCCAAACTGATGGTTTGAAATTATTTTTGAAAGAGAAACACTGAAGTTTTTTGATGCATGAGAATGTAAATGTGTTGTGAAAGAAATTATGTTAGTAGCTTACAGATAGACATTCTTAGCTATGCATGTATCACTTCATTTGCATTTCTTTCATTATTTATATGAGAAGAATATATAATAAAGTTCTAAAAAAGACTAGATGTGTTACATAGTATAATTTCTAGATTTCTAGAAGATGGCAAAGCCAGTGCATATTGGGACTGAATTTTTTCTTTAGGTATATTTTCTAGAAGAAAAATATTTTTGAAAAATCTTAATTGGGTACATTAGTGATTGAGTTAATGCTTATGTCTAGTAAAATCATATCACAGGACTTAGAAAATCTGTATCCATATATAAATGAGAGAGGTTAATCTGTCATCAAGTTTCCATTGAAGTGTTATGCAATGGATATATGACAACCAGAGCAATTATTTTTCATTGGCTTTCCATGTTTATGTTAAAACTTTTATTTTGCATGATAATTTTGAAAAGCTCATTTTTAGCCTTCTGATTTACCACTGATAATGGGTCAAAATTCAGTTATATTATTACAAACATTCACTATTTAAAAAAATTTTTTTTAAAGAATTTATTTGAGAGAGAGGAAGAGAGAGAGTGTGTGTGCAAGAGCAGGGGGAGGGGCAGAAGGAGAAAGACCCAGAGAAGCAGACTCTTGGCTGAGTTAGGAGCCAGAGGCAGGGCTTGTTCCCAGGACCCTGGCATCATGACCTAAGCCAAAGGCAGGTGCTTAACAGACTGAGCTACCTAGGTACCCCAACATTCACTATTTTTAATAAGAAATAGTATGAAGCAGTGATCAGAGTATAACCAGTGGGAGTATGGGAGAGGATAGACACCATGTATAGTGAATTAGCAGTGAAATGATTATGTATAGAAGAGTGTCATTAATAAAAGTGTGTTCATCCATTTTACGTATTTATCGCAGATCTGCTAAAAGCCAGGTATTGTGCTAGGTATGGGGTATAGCTCTAGTATAGAGCTAAAACAAGCATAGTTTTCGCTGTCATGTAGCTTAAAACCTAATGGAGGATGATTATTTGAACTATTATACAAATGCAAAATTACAGACAGAGGAGCTTTGAAGGACACAGGAAGGAGACTATTGAAGTATTTAACAAAGAAATCTGACCTGGACCTTAGGGTCAGGGAACATTTTCTTTCTTTTTTTTTTTTTTAATTTTTTTATTTTAATAAACATATAATGTATTTTTATCCCCAGTGGTACAGGTCTGTGAATCGCTAGGTTTACACATTTCACAGCACTCATCATAGCCCATACCCTCCCCAATGTCCATATCCCCCCACCACCCTCTCCTGTCCCCCCTCCCCCCCGCAACCCTCAGTCTGTTTCTTGAGATTGAGTCTTTTATGGTTTGTCTCCCTCCCAATCCCATCTTTTCATTTTTTCTTTTCCTACCTCCCCCCAAACCCCCCCACCTTGCATCTCCACTTCCTCATATCAAAGAGATCATATGATAGTTGTCTTTCTCCGATTGACTTATTTCGCTAAGCATGATACCCTCTAGTTCCATCCACGTCGTCGCAAATGGCAAGATTTCATGTCTTTTGATGGCTGCATAGTATTCCATTGTGTATATATACCACATCTTCTTTATTCATTCATCTGTTGATGGACATCTAGGCTCTTTCCACAGTTTGGCTATTGTGGACATTGCTGCTATAAACATTCGGGTGCACGTGCCCCTTCGGAGCACCACGTTTGTATCTTTAGGATATATACCCAGTAGTGCAATTGCTGGGTCGTAGGGTAGCTCTATTTTCAGTTTTTTGAGGAACCTCCACACTGTTTTCCAGAGTGGCTGCACCAGCTTGCATTCCCACCAGCAGTGTAGGAGGGTTCCCCTCTCTCCGCATCCTCGCCAGCACCTGTCATTTCTTGACTTGTTAATTTTAGCCATTCTGATTGGTGTGAGGTGGTATCTCATTGTGGTTTTGATTTGTATTTCCCTGATGCCGAGTGATGTGGAGCATTTTTTCATGTGTCTGTTGGCCATCTGGATGTCTTCTTTGCAGAAATGTCTGTTCATGTCCTCTGCCCATTTCTTGACTGGATTATTTGTTCTTTGGGTATTGAGTTTGCTAAGTTCTTTATAGATTTTGGATACTAGCCCTTTATCTGATATGTCGTTTGCAAATATCTTCTCCCATTCTGTCAGTTGTCTTTTGGTTTTGTTCACTGTTTCCTTTGCTGTGCAAAAGCTTTTGATCTTGATGAAATCCCAATAGTTCATTTTTGCCCTTGCTTCTGTTGCCTTTGGCGATGTTCCTAGGAAGAAGTTGCTACGGTTGAGGTCAAAGAGGTTGCTGCCTGCATTCTCCTCAAGGATTTTGATGGATTCCTTTCTCACATTGAGGTCCTTCATCCATTTTGAGTCTATTTTTGTGTGTGGTGTAAGGAAATGGTCCAATTTCATTTTTCTGCATGTGGCTGTCCAATTTTCCCAGCACCATTTGTTGAAGAGGCTGTCTTTTTTCCATTGGATATTCTTTCCTGCTTTGTCGAAGATTAGTTGACCATAGAGTTGAGGGTCTATTTCTGGGCTCTCTATTCTGTTCCATTGGTCTATATGTCTGTTTTTGTGCCAGTACCATACTGTCTTGATGATGACAGCTTTGTAATAGAGCTTGAAGTCTGGAATTGTGGTGCCACCGACTTTGGCTTTCTTTTTCAATATTCCTTTGGCTATTCAAGGTCTTTTCTGGTTCCATATAAATTTTAGGATTATTTGTTCTATTTCTTTAAAAAAATGGGTGGGATTTTGATAGGGATTGCATTAAATGTGTAGATTGCTTTAGGTAGAATAGACATTTTCACAATATTTGTTCTTCCAATCCATGAGCATGGAATATTTTTCCATTTCTTTGTGTCTTCCTCAATTTCTTTCATGAGTACTTTATAGTTTTCTGAGTATAGATTCTTTGCCTCTTTGGTTAGATTTATTCCTAGGTATCTTATGGTTTTGGGTGCGATTGTAAATGGGACTGACTCCTCAATTTCTCTTTCTTCTATCTTGTTGTTAGTGTAAAGAAATGCGACTGATTTCTGTGTATTGACTTTATATCCCGACACTTTACTGAATTCCTGTATAAGTTCTAGCAGTTTTGGAGTGGAACTTTTTGGGTTTTCCACATATCATCTGCGAAGAGTGAGAGTTTGACTTCTTCTTTGCCAATTTGGATGCCTTTAATTTCTTTTTGTTGTCTGATTGCTGAGGCTAGGAATTCTAGTACTATGTTGAACAGCAGTGGTGATAATAGACATCCCTGCCGTGTTCCTGACCTTAGCGGAAAAGCTTTCAGTTTTTCTCCATTGAGAATGATATTTGCAGTGGGTTTTTCATAGATGGCTTTGATAATATTGAGGTATGTGCCTTCTATCCCTACACTTTGAAGAGTTTTAATCAGGAAGGGATGCTGCACTTTGTCAAACGCTTTTTCAGCATCTATTGAGAGTATCATATGGTTCTTATTCTTTCTTTTATTAATGTATTGTATCACATTGATGGATTTGCGGATGTTGAACCAACCTTGCAGCCCTGGAATAAATCCCACTTGATCGTGGTGAATAATCCTTTTAATGTACTGTTGGATCCTATTGGCCAGTATTTTGGTGAGAATTTTCGCATCTGTGTTCATCAAAGATATTGGTCTGTAATTCTCTTTTTTGGTGGGATCCTTGTCTGGTTCTGGGATCAAGGTGATGCTGGCCTCATAGAATGAGTTTGGAAGTTTTCCTTCCATTTCTATTTTTTGGAACAGTTTCAGGAGAATAGGAATTAATTCTTCTTTAAATGTTTGGTAGAATTCCCCTGGGAAGCCGTCTGGTCCTGGACTTATGTTTGTTTGGAGATTTTTGATGACTGTTTCAATCTCCTTACTGGTTATGGGTCTGTTCAGGTTATCTATTTCTTCCTGGTTCAATTGTGGTAGTTTATACGTCTCTAGAAATGTATCCATTTCTTCCAGGTTGTCAAATTTGTTGGCGTAGAGTTGCTCGTAGTACGTTCTTATAATTGTTTGTATTTCTTTGGTGTTGGTTGTGAGCTCTCCTCTTTCATTCATGATTTTATTTATTTGCGTCCTTTCTCTTTTCTTTTTGATAAGTCTGGCCAGGGGCTTATCAATCTTATTAATTCTTTCAAAGAACCAGCTCCTAGTTTTGTTGATTTGTTCTATTGTTTTTTTAGTTTCTATTTCATTGATTTCTGCTCTGATCTTTATGATTTCTCTTCTCCTGCTGGGTTTAGGCTTTCTTTGTTGTTCTCTCTCCAGCTCCTTTAGGTGTAGGGTTAGGTTGTGTATTTGAGACCTTTCTTGTTTCTTGAGAAAGGCTTGTACCGCTACATATTTTCCTCTCAGGACTGCCTTTGTTGTGTCCCACAGATTTTGAACCATTGTGTTTTCATTATCATTTGTTTCCATGATTTTTTTCAATTCTTCTTTAATTTCCTGGTTGACCCATTCATTTTTTAGAAGGATGCTGTTTAGTCTCCATGTATTTGCGTTCTTTCCAAATTTCCTCTTGTGATTGAGTTCTAGCTTCAGAGCATTGTGGTCTGAAAATATGCAGGGAATGATCTCAATCTTTTGGTACTGATTGAGACCTGATTTATGACCCAGGATGTGGGCTATTCTGGAGAATGTTTCATGTGCACTAGAGAAGAATGTATATTCAGTTGCTTTGGGATGGAATGTTCTGAATATATCTGTGATGTCCATCTGGTCCAGTGTGTCATTTAAGGCCTTTATTTCCCTGTTGATCTTTTGCTTAGATGATCTGTCCATTTCAGTGAGGGGAGTCTTAAAGTCCCCTGCTATTATTGTATTACTGTCGATGTATTTCTTTGATTTTGTTATTAATTGGTTTATATAGTTGGCTGCTCCCATGTTAGGGGCATAGATATTTAAGATTGTTAGGTCTTCTTGTTGGACAGACCCTTTGAGTATGATATGGTGTCCTTCCTCATCTCTTATTATAGTCTTTGGCTTAAAATCTAATTGATCTGATATAAGGATTGCCACCCCAGCTTTCTTCTGATGTCCATTAGCATGGTACATTGTTTTCCACCCCCTCACTTTAAATCTGGAGGTGTCTTCGGGTCTAAAATGAGTTTCTTGTAGGCAGCATATTGATGGGTTTTGTTTTTTTATCCATTCTGATACCCTGTGTCTTTTGATTGGGGCATTGAGCCCATTAACATTCAGGGTAACTACTGAAAGATATGAATTTAGTGCCATTGTATTGCCTGTAAGGTGACTGTTACTGTATATTGTCTCTGTTTCTTTCTGGTCTACTACTTTTAGGGTCTCTCTTTGCTTAGAGGACCCCTTTCAATATTTCCTGTAGAGCTGGTTTGGTGTTTGCAAATTCTTTCAGCTTTTGTTTGTCCCGGAAGCTCTTTATCTCTCCTCCTATTTGCAATGATAGCCTAGCTGGATATAGTATTCTTGGCTGCATGTTTTTCTCGTTTAGTGCTCTGAATATATCATGCCAGTTCTTTCTGGCCTGCCAGGTCTCTGTTGATAGGTCTGCTGCCAATCTAATGTTTTTACCCTTGTATGTTACAGACTTCTTTTCCCGGGCTGCTTTCAGGATTTTCTCTTTGTCGCTAAGACTTGTAAATTTTACTATCAGGTGACAAGGTGCGGACCTATTTTTATTGATTTTGAGGGGCGTTCTTAGCATTTCCTGGATTTTGATGTTTGTTCCCTTTGCCATATTAGGGAAATTCTCTCCAATAATTGTCTCCGATATACCTTCTGCTCCCCTCTCTCTTTCTTCTTCTTCTGGAATCCCAATTATTCTAATGTTGTGTCATCTTATGGTGTCGCTTATCTCTCGAATTCTCTCCTTGTGGTCCAGTATTTGTCTCTCTTTTGCTCAGCTTCTTTATTCTCTGTCATTTGGTCTTCTATGTCACTAATTCTTTCTTCTGCCTCATTTATCCTAGCAGTGAGAGCTTCCATTTTTTATTGCACCTCATTAATAGCTTTTTTGATTTCAAGTTGGTTAGGTTTTAGTTCTTTTATTTCTCCAGAAAGGGCTTTTATCTCTCCGGAGAGGGTTTCTCTAATATCTTCTATGCCTTTTTCGAGCCCGGCTAGAACCTTGAGAATTGTCATTCTGAACTCTAGATCTGTCATGTTACCAATGTCCGTATTGATTAGGTCTCCAGCCTTCGGTACGGCCTCTTATTCTTTTTTTTGAGGTGAGTTTTTCCGCCTTGTCATTTTGTCCAGATAAGATTTGCTTTCTCCTGCTGTGGAATTCTGCTGTTCTTGGTGAGTGAAGTTGGTTTTGGATGGGTTTCCTGTTGATCTTCTGGGGGAGGGGCCTGTTGTAGTGATTCTCAAGTGTCTTTGCCGCAGGCGGAATTGCACCACCCTTGCCAGGGGCCGGGCTAAGTAATCCACTCGGGTTTGCTTTCGGGAGCTTTTGTTCCCTGAGCGCTTTCCGTAGAGTTCCGGAGGACAGGAATGAAGATGGCGGCCTCCCAATCTCTCCGCCGGAGGAGCCGAGAGCTTGGGGTTCCGCTCCTCAGTGCGCTCTCAGAGCAAAGCGCCCAACCGCCCCGCCTCCCTGGCCTGCGGTCGCGCCTTGAGGAAAGCAGTCAATTGCTGGAGCTGGAGAAAAGCACCAGGTCGCTTCTGTCTCCGTGGCCTCCGCCCGCGCTCCGAGCCCACCCAGCCTGCGACCGGCACAAGGTAACCCCGGGCTTAGAGCTTACTCCTCGGCTTTGTCGCTGTAGCTGGCTTCCTCATTCTAAAACCTGCGAGATCTGCAGCACTCAGACACCCCCAGTCCTTCTGTGACCCCGCGGGACCTGGGGTTATGCTGACCCCGCCTGGGTTTCCCCCCGGTTTAGCCTCTGGAGCGATGTCTCCCAGTGGAGCCGACTTTTAAAAGTCCCGATTTTGTGCTCCCGTTGCTCCACCGCTTCCCGGGAGCCGGCCCCTCCCCCCGGGGTCTATCTTCCCGTCGCTTTGCATTCACTTCTCCGCAGGTCCTACCTTTCAGGAAGTGATCGATTCTCTGTTTCTAGAATTGTTGCTCTTCTTCTCTTCGATTTCCCGTTGGATTTGTAGGTGTTCACAATGGTTAGATAAGCTGTCTAGCTGATCTCCTGCTACCCAATGTCGTCTCAGCCTGCCACTTCTCCGCCATCTTCCAGGGAATATTTTCATGAGAACATTAAGCTTGAGCTAAGGTGTGAATGGAAATATACAGGAGGAAATTTATTGGGTAGAGGAAGGAACCTTCCAAGAAGAGAAAAAAAGCACAGGGACAGAACCTGTGATGTGCAGGACTCTGACGGAAAGAAAGCTTTTTAAAGCTAGAACAGGGCAGGCAACAAGAAGAGTATCCCAAGATAAGGCTTGAGAGATAGGCAGGAACCATACCACAAGGGCCTTGTGGCCCTTGTGAAGGATTTTAGCCTTTATCTTAAGACCAGTAGAAAGCCAGTGGAGACTTTTACTACATCTTCACGGGATAAGTTAGTGTATAGGCCACACTGCTGTAACAACAAACCCAAAAACCTAGCTCACTTGTTCAAATGAGATTCAAGTTTTTTCCTCTCATCTAGGATAGTCCAGGGAGTTTAGGGAATAGAAAGCTTTGTTCCAGGGAGTCATCCATTGACCCAAGCTGGTGAGGCACTCTGCCATCCTCACCATGTTGCTTTCTTAGTTCCTCCAGATTCCTATTTCCAGTGGGTAGGAATGGAGAATAAAAGTTAAGGGCAAGGGCGCCAGGGTGGCTCAGTGGGTTAAAGCCTCTGCCTTTGGCTCAGGTCATGATCCCAGGATCCTGGGATTGAGCCCCCATCGGGCTCTCAGCTCAGTGGGGAGCCTGCTTCCTCCTCTCTCTGCCTGACTGTCTGCTTACTTGTGATTTCTTTCTCTGTCCAATAAATAAATAAAATCTTTTTAAAAAGTATGTCTTTTAAAAAAAAAAGTTAAGGGCAAAGGTCTTTGTCTTTACTGGGATGCACGTAATACTTCCACTCACATTCTGTTCGCCTGAACTAAGTCACATGGGTAAAATATTAGTTTTCTGCAAAGATTGTTTTCCTTTCAAACTATTTAATGGCTGTTATATAGGCATTTACCTAAAGACAGCTAGAAGCAAGGAGGTTATAATAAGCACTTTAAAAATGTTCTGAAGTACATTTTAAAAATGGATGACATAAATGTGAGTTAGTCAGAAAACATCGCAATAGTCAGGTGTTGACAAGTCCCAATAATATACAGTACCTTTTCTGAAGAAAACCTTCACTGTCAAGTGTGATTTGGCTAAGGTTCAGTTATCATCTTTTACACACAATTTAGAAAAAGTGTACATCTAAAACTGACATATCAATGAAGCCTTGGCATAAAGATAGTTATCAACAAGACAGCTACCAAACAGGACTTGGGGTGGTACTGGAGAAAAGAGTTCAAGTTTCTTATTAGTTTGACTGAATAATATCTTGGTTCCAGTGAAAACGGATTTGGTAGAAAAGATAATGAGTTTAGTTCACTCACCAAATTCAACAAACAATTCCTAAGTCTCAGTGAATTGCTGAAAATACAAAGATGAAAAAGATACAGTTTCTGGAATGGTAGCTCTATAATTGTGATGGTGGGTAATTATAATACAATATATTCATGGTACAGTGGCTGTACTAAAAGAGAATGATAAACTGTATTGAATGGGAAACTTATTATTGTAAAAAAGATAATATGGTTCATTTGAGTCAAGAAATATGAATTCCAACTTGTCCGATTGACAGAAAGCATTCATCCAGAGGGAATTGCATATGTTAATCTGTGAAGTTCAGAGGTGTAAGCATCATTGGCAGATATTTATTGCATGTATAATATGGACCAGGAACTCTTTTACTTCTCTGGACATATAATACCCGTAATACAGTTTAAAAAAAAAATCTTCATGAAGCTTATGAGATAGTGGAGGAGAAACAGAATAAACTAAAAAAATAGTATGTCAGTTGAGAAGTGCTATGGAGAAAAAAGAGAAAACATGAAAAGGAAAGAGAAAGTACTACATGCTATATATTGGAGAAGAAAATGATGGTATTTTTAATAGGGCATTTGGATGGAGTAAATATAACTGATAAGGTAATGTTAGAGTAGATACTGAAGGAAGGGAAGAAGCAAGACATAAACATTGGTGTGTGTGTGTGTGTGTGTGTGTGTGTGGTGGTGGTGGTGGTGGGAGGGGTTCCTAGGAAGAAATAACATTAAGTACAAAGTCTCTGAGGCAGAATGGTTTCTAGTCTGTTCAAGGAATAACAAAAAAAGTTTCACTGAAGTGGAATGAACAAGGATGAAAATGGAAAAAATGAGGAAAACAGGCCAGCAGGAATCATATCATATAGGGCCTTATAAGTCATTGTTCAAACTTTCCCTTTTACTCTGAGCAGCAGTTTAGTTTGGGATTGAAAAGGATCTCCCTGGCTTCTGTGATGAGAATAGATGGTAGAGAGACCAGAATGGAAGCAAAGAATCCAGTTATGAGTCCACTAGACCAATCCAAAATGGACTGTTTGATAAACTGTACATTGATTTGCATAGGTGGTGGTGGGAGATGAGCTTAGGGAGGTAGCTTGAGGCCAAATAATGATGGTTCTTGTATGTATATGCCATGGAAAAGATTTGGATTTGGTCTCTTACAATGAAGCACTGTTCATGGATTTTTAAAAAAAGAAAATAGTTTGATCAGCTGGCATCAGACACAAATTAATCAAATTTATGGACTATCATCTATGCTCTCAGTTTCTCTTTTCCCCTTTGTATGAGTCCCATTTGCATATCTGCTTCCTTTGTTCACCAAGAAACAGCTGTCAACAGATCATGGCCTCACATCTCACAGTTTTAAAATTAGAGCAACTTGACTTCTATCTCTTACAAATTACAAAGAAATCATTGGATTTGAATCCGATTGGTCTTGCACCAAAGGACGTGCCTTCCAATGGGAGGGAAACCTCAACTAAAAACACATGTGAGAAGTTCTGCTTTTCCCAAGGATGTAGCAAGTTGGAAAGAATATCATAACTACCCTGACTAGTGAGAAAAAATATATACCAATAATTTGGTATGTATACCAAATATAACATTTTTTTTAACCCATTAGAGATCTGACTGATAGGGAAACTGAGTAACCTGAAATCGAAGGAGGAATGTGCTCTTCTAGGAAGAGAGGGATGTACACATGGTCTCAGCTTTGCCAGAGTCTTGGAAGAGTTGTGCTGACTGCCATGCAAATAGTTAAGAAATCAGCTAAACTGCCGCCCCTTTTTAAGGTTTTATTTATTTATTTGAGAGAGAAAGAGACAGATAGTGACAGAGAGCACAAGTGTGGTGGAGGGGGAGAAGCAGACTTCCTGCTGAGCATGGAGCCCAACACAGGGCTCTTCCTCAGGACCCTGGGATCATGACCTGAACCAAAGGCAGATGCTTAACCCACTGAGCCCCCAAGCTGCCCCCAAATCAGCTAAATTCTTAAAAAATTTCTGAAGACTGAGTGGAGGCTGGTTCAACAGTCTAGAACCCTTGGGAGTCCTAGATGCAAGGCACTCTGGCACACACTTAACAGACTCTTTTTCTTGACCTCCACTGGGAAGGATTAGGGGGCAGGACCAGACACTAGCAAAAGTCTCCTCAGTATTGCAGCCAATGAGAAAGGATGATCCGCTGCTGCAGAAAAAAAACAAAACCCCTCCTGACTCAGAAACTTCTCTTAAACAGAACAAAAGGTTTAAGCCAGAGAGAGAAAGAGGAAGGAGGAGGAGAAAGAGGAAGAGGAGGAGGAGGAGGCAAAGGAGAAGGGGAAAGAGAGACGAGAAAGAGCAGCACAAATCCTTGATAAAACAGTGACTAAGAATTTCCCCCCCAAAATGAAAGACATCAAACCACATACCTGAAAAGTCTAAGTACCTCTAGCAGGATAAATATGATCACGTGCCCACATACACATACACACACACATCTTTTTAGCACATCATATTCAAACTGCTGAAAACAAGATAGAAGGAAAATTATGAAGGCTGACAGTAAAAATGACAGTGTATACACAGAGAAACATTTTTCTTGTCAGAAAATACAAGCTGGAAGAACTGTGGAATGACATTATTTTTTAGGTACTGAAAGCTTAAAAAATAGTCAACCTCGAATTCTACAGTTGGTGAACATTTATTTCAAAGTAAAAGCTAAATAAAGAATCAGATGTCAGAGATTGTCATACTACATTAAAAAGCAAGATCCAGCTATTTGCTGTCTACAAAACATAGTTTTGTTTCAGATACAAATAGGTTGAAAGTAAAAGGATGGGAAAGATATACTATGTAAACAATAACTACAAGAGAGTTGGAATTGCCATACTGGTATCAGATAAAATAGACTTTAATACAGAGGATATTATTGGAGACAAAGATGAGTGTTTCATAATGATAAAAAGGTCAATGTATCAATAAGATAACAATCATAAATATATCTCCTATAAAAGAGTGGTAAAATATATGAGCAAGAACTTAGGTGTAAAGGACAAATAAATAATAATTAACAAAGTTGGTGAGTTTAATCCTTCTTAGTAGTTGATAACAAGACTAAAGAGAAAATTAGAATACAGAGTAATTCAGTAACACTATCAATAACTTGATAGAAAACTTCACCCCATGCATGGTCCATTAAAAAAAATTTTTTTTGAATTATATTCTTTGGATTTCATCAAAATTTAAAACCTTTGCCTTTTAAAGATGGTCATTAATAAAAGGAAAAGACAAGCTACAGACTGAGAGAAATATTTGCAAATTGTGTATTTGATGAGTATTTGCATCCAGAATATATGAATTTTGGTACTTAATAATAAAAACACAAACAACCCAACAGAAAGAGGACAAAAGATATGAATTGACACCAAAGATAATATATGAATGGTGACTAAGCACATGAAAATATACTCAACATCTGTTTAATAGGGAAATTCAAATTAAAATATGGTACCCACTCAAATGGCTGTCATTAAAAAAACAGTATTAAAAAAATAATATTAAGTGTGTTGAAGATACAGAGAAACTGGAATCCTCATACATTATTAGTAGGAAAGTAAAATGGTACTTTTAAAAGAGTTTGGCAATTCCTACAAGGTTAAACATGAAGTTATCATAGGACCTAATAATTCCTAGGTATATACTCAAGAGGAAGGAAGGAAGGAAAACATAAGTCTACACAAAGATCGTATGTATACATTTGTAGCAATTTTTTTTTCTTTTTAGACATAAACTGGAAATAATCTAAATAAACATCTTTAGTGAATGGCTGAACAAATTGTGATACGTCCCTACAATAACATACCACTCAGCAATAAAAGGAAAGAACTAATGATAGATGCAACAACATAGATAATCTTCAGTCATACTATGCAAAGGGAAAAAGGCCAGAATGAAATGATGGCATATTTGTATGATTACATTTATATCAGATTTCTTAGAAAAGGCAAAGTTATGGATACAGAATACAGATTAGTGGTTTACTGGAAATGGGTATCTGAAGGGGATATTGACTGCAGTTGGTTATGTGAAGGAACGTTTTGGACAGAGGAGGTGTTCTAAAACTGGATTGTGGTTATGGTTGATGACTGTCTAAAGTTACTGACATTTATTGAACTCTATATTTAAAATGAATTTTATAGTACATTAATTATATCTCAAGAACGCTATTTTAAAAAGAAAGAAAAAAAGGCCTCTTGATGAGGAACTATCCACTTCTACTTAACATTTTCTTGTCTCCTCTCTGAGTAGGTGAGGTATCCTCTTAGATACATTTCTGTGTTGGAGATGGATGTGGAAGAAGTTAACCATCTCTCTCCTACATATCTCCCTTTTTTTGATCAAAAGGGGCAAAAACCAAAAAAATAAGTTAATATATGGACTAATCCAGATATTACACTTAGAAGGTAAAGTATTTGATCAGCATATATGCTGCTACCTTTCTGTAGCCACAATATCTGTTTTTCACTGAACAATGATGATCTTGAGAAGGTGAACTGTTTCCAGCTGTCAGTGAGAAAGTCATATGAAGTTAAATAGCTGCTCCTAACCAAAATAAAAAAGCTCAGGTTTTTCAGAAATGTATGTCAATATATACTCATAACATAGGTAGAAATCAAATACGTCTGTGAATGAAATCACAGTTAGTGACACATTAATGCTGGTAGTTTTTGTCTCTTTTTGCTCAGATATTTGAGACTTGACAGTAGAATGAAAATTCTGTCCTGTAAAAAGTTTTTTTAATCACATGCTTATTGTATTTAACCACTATACAAGTGAAAGGGCACACAAGTGTGAAAATATGATATGAAATTGAAAACCAAAAGGTAATCCAGTTAGGACAGAGAACAGGCTTATATCGGGGAGTAACAGAAGAGTAGGCTATAAAAGTCTTAGGTCCAAGTAATTAAAAAGGTTTGAATTCTAGGGTTTTATTTATTAGCTATAGCCTATTTTTAATATCAGAGTTACAAAATGGAAGCAGTATTTTATGATAAACAGTATTGTTGTGTAAGAGAACTGGAGTGGTTAGTAAGTGGAAGAATGAAGCATGAGGCTATTACTATCATTACCATAAAACCAAGCATGAGGTAGTAACTGTGATAGTGGCGTTGGTCATGAAAAAGAGCACTAAATACAGCTATCGGTTTAGGGGAATTTCCTATGTACCAGACACTGTGTTAAAATATTGCCTTTATTATTTCATTTTATCTTCTCAAAAGTTTCATCACGCAAATAACAATCCTAGGACACTCTGTGTGTTGTTTTGGAATCTGTGGTTTAGACAGATGGAAAATTTTCTCAATATTCTTTAGTTGGAAAATAGTAGAATAAAGGTACCATATGAAGGCTTTCTTCCTAATTACATAATAACTGTTTAATAATGTATATTGGACTGAGAAAACACAGTTTAGAAATTCTTATAAGGATTATTTGTTAGTTCTAGATTTTGGTTGCTAATTTGGGAGTTAGGAGATACCTCATTGAGAACAGTGGACCCAGGTAGCAGCTTAAGAATTCTGAGATTCTGTCTAACCATAACAAAGTACTGACAACAGTGTTGTTTGGCAGTTGTATGGAGTGTGTTCGGTGTAACTGTGAAACCCATTCCATGTTAACTGTGTATTTCCATTTATTTTTATATAAATGTACAAAATTATACAAAAATGAATCAAATGCTGAGAAGTGACTTTGTACCACAGAGGCATAGATGAAATTTTAGTTTCTATCATATTAAAGGCTTTAAGTACAGAAAATATTGTGCTAAGATGAACCTTGTGAACAGGCTGAGATACCAAAGCACTGAACCAGTCAATTTCTTCCAAACTGACTTAGAATTTTGAGTTGGCATTAGGTAAGGTTTAAGCCTTGATGTTATTTAAAATTTTGTCCACTTTTGACATAACATTAAACATTAAAACAAAGTAAACCAATGATAATTCTTCACCAAGAATTACATCAAAATGTCAAATATTAAAATATTCTTTTATAATTAAATTAATGGAAGGGTCTACATGATAAAAGAATACTTGAAAATATAAATTAAAATTACACCCAGATATTTTATTTCTTAAAAGTGGCTACCAATAATGTCTGTGGTCTTTAAGACACAACTGATTAATTCTCAGTTTAGTGGATTTAAGGGCATGCAGAAAATGTACATCCCAGGAACTCATCAGTCAGCTCGGTTACATGATCAGGAGACTCATTTAATTAATAATCCCACTTCATATTCATATAGCATTTTATAAATCTGATATCTTTAAATTTGGCAGACATGCTTTATCTGCAACAAAGAAAACAATCAAAATCAAGAATAAGATTTAATATGTGTTGCTTTAATATATGAGACCAAAGACACCGTCACTTTTTTCAGAAGAAAGGAAATGTGATTACCGAGCTTAAGTATGCTGTATATTAAATGAGAATTCTGATCATAAAGAAAGGTACTATCTACTCAAAAGTATAATTTCTGTACTTTGGAAATCATCTCAGCAAGAATTATCTTCCCCTATCAAATTGTAGCACTTGTCAAAATCAACTGTAAAGCATCTCAAGTGCTCTTCTGAATCAACAAAACAGATGTATAGCAATGCGAGGTTGCAGGGAGAAGGGAATAACAGCGAACTGGATGCCCATCAGTGCCCTTAATCTCTTGAACTCACACTTAACACAGTAGACATGGCAGATCTTTGGGACACTACTCATAAGAGGGAAATACAAGGCTGATTCTTAATAATATGTAAAAATATGTATAAATTATTTTCTTTCTGCTTTGCTGCTAGACTTTCATCCTTTCTTTATGTTCCTAAATAGACTGTAGACATGTAGCATGGCATTTTTTTTTTTGTCTACTAGTAATTATAAGAAATTTTCTTAGGATGCAGTTTGAGAAATTGGAAGGTAAGGCTGTGGAAGATAAAAAGGAAGTAATTATTTTATCACAGGTAAAATTATGCCTTGATCAAAGTCTTTCTCTGCCTTACTGATCAGCAGCTCTTTGTTTTTGCTTCGCGATATACTGAGGTATAAAAGAACTAGAGGCTCTGGAGTCAGACTCTGAGGCTTAAGCCCCAGCTCTGTACTCTTTTAGGTGAGCTTGGGCAAGTTAGTTAACCTTTCTCTGCCTTATGTGTAAAATGGACATAATAACAATACCTCCTGCATGAAGTTGTATTGAGGATTCCATGAGATGATTCTGGTAAGGCCCTGAAAATACTGTGTGGTACTTAGCACTCAAATGTGGTTCTTAAAGTTTTGTCTCTTAATCTTGTTTCCATTAATATTCAGATATTGTGGTTTTCTTTTTGTCGAATAATAGTGATCTAATAATACTTCACAATGTACCTAGTGTGCTCTAAGAAACTACTATGAACCTGAGTCTTGAAGATAGATTATATTTATAATTTATATGCATATTTTAATAGATAACAATGAAATGATCTTATTAGGCTAGCTAAATTTAGATATTTATTTATTGATTTATTTGTAAAGATTTTATTTATTTATTTGACAGAGAGAGAGAGACACAGTGAGAGAGGGAATACAAGCAGGGGGAGTAGGAGAGGGAGAAGCAGGCTTCCTGGCAAGCAGGGAGCCCGATATGGGACTCGATCCCAGGAAGCTGGGATCATGACCCAAGCTGAAGGCAGAGGCTTAACCCACTGAGCCACCCAGGCGCCCCTAGATATTTTTTTTTTAAAGAATTTCATCCACGTGCAGAGTAGACATTGTTGGTTGATATAGACGTAAGTCATATGGCTGATGTTATGATTTTTGTGGGCCCATTATATGTACACTTAACTTCATGTTGACTTTTGAACCTAGTGCTGTGTAAGATGCATTATCATGAGACCAATTACTAGTGGAATGAGGGTGGGGTTTTCTTGGGGCCACTGCAGATAACAACACTTTGAAAGTAGTTGGGATTCTGCTTACCATCTGTTCCCTTTCTCTGAAGATTTTAGTGAGGATGAGGTAAGGACAGAGTGGGAGGTACATCCATAGCTCTCCTAAGAAACTTGTCTGAAAAATCTGCCATTCAGATGTGAGGAAACAAAAATAAGGCATCACCTGAGGAACCATACCCCATCACTATTATATGACTCTTCCTTCTCTGTATCACACAATCCTACTCAACATGTAAAGCCCAAATAAATACTTTCTTTTCTATGATATCTTTTCCAATTCCCACAGACAGATCTAGTTTTTCCTTCCTAGGGTTTTCAGAGAGCTTTGTGATGGTTCTGTTAGATCCTTTAAATTACATCATGATTTGTCTTATTTCTCTTTCCATAAAATTATTAGCTTCTCTGGGAAAACAAGTACTATGACTAATATTTAGCATAATGCCTGATACATATTAATCATTTAATAAATGTATACTATATGAATAAGTGAGAATGTTCCCCAATTTTCTTACCATTCTTAAGATAGAATATCTCTCATAAATTATGTTATGGACTGAGTATTTGTGCCCCCACACCCCCAAAAAATTGATATGTGAGAGTTCTAACCTCCAGTGTAGCTGTGTTTAGAGTAAGGAAATATGGTCAAATGAGGATCACAAGGGTGGCACCTTGATCCAGAAGGATTCCAATAGTTCTTATAAGAAGAAACACCAGAGGGAGCTCACACTCACACTCATTTTCTCTCCATCTCTGTCTCTATCCCTCTGCCTTTCCCTCTCTCTGTCTCTCTCTTTCTTTCTCTCTCTTCCCCTACTTTTCTCTCCTCCCCACCTGCACCATCCCATAAGACTGTAGGAAAGGCATCTGCTGTGGAAAACACTGTGGAGTTTCTTCAAAAAGTTAAAAATAGAACTACCTTACAATCCAGCAATTACACTACTAGGCATTTACCCAAAGGATAAAAAAAAAAATTCTGATTTGAAGGGATACATGTACCCCAATGTTTATAGCAGCATTATCAAGAATAGCCAAATTATGGAAAGAGTCCAGAAGTCACATCAACTGATGGATAAAGAAGTTGTGGTGGTGTGTGTGTATGTGTGTGTGTGTGCACGCACGTGCACGCATGTGTGTGTATACATATGTGTATATGTGTGTATATATATGTATGTATGCGTGTATATATACACATATATATTAATATGACTCAACCATAAAAAAGAATGAAATCTTGCCGTTTACAGTGATATGGATGGGGCTAGAGAGTATTATGCTAAGTGAGATGTCAGTCAGAGAAGGACAACTACTATATGATTTCACTCATGTGGAATTTAAGAAACAAAACAGTTGAACATAGGGAAAAAAAGGAGAGAGAGACAAACCATAAAACAAACTCTTGACTATAGACAACAAACTGAGGGTTGCTGGAGGAGAGGTGGAGGCCTGGGTTAAATGCTTGATGGGTATTAAAGTAGACACTTCACTAAATCCTATACCTAAAACTAATATTACACTGTCTGTCAACTAACTGAAATTTTTTTTTAAAACCTGAAAGGAAAAAAAAAGAATTATATGGGGGGAAACCCCCCAAAGAAACAGACTCTTACTTATAGAGAACAAACTGCTGCGAGGGAGTTGGGTGTGGGATGGGTGAAATACGTGATGGAGATTAAGGAGTGCCCTTGTTGTGATGAACAGCAGGTATTGTATGGATATTTGAATCACCATATTGTACACCTGATGCTAATACTATACTATTCCAGTTAACTAACTGGAATTTAAATAAAAACTTACACACACACACACACACACACAGACTATAGAAAGGCTATGTGAGCACTCAGTGAGAAGGCAGCCATCTGCAACCCAAGCAGAGAGCTTTCATCAGACACCAAACCTTTTGGCACCTCATTGTTGAACTTCCAGCCTCCAGAACAATGAGGAAATAAATTTTAGCTGTTTGAGCCACCCAGTCTCTGCTATTCTGTTATAGCAGCCCAAGAAAACTAATTAAAAACTGTTACATAGAGCTATTACATGTAATTGCATATACTACATGGTTGCTTTTATGGTAATTATCAGAATCTTCTCTCTAATAAACATCTTGAAACAAACTGCTTGTTTGTTTCAGCACTTGGGTTGGCCAGTGACTTGTTGAATAAAAAATAATTGAATAAATAGAGGAATGGGTGAAGCTTCTTTATATACTGAATTTATGTGGCTATTACAAAAAAAATTCACTGAGATATCTTTTTTTTTTTTTTAAGATTATTTATTTATTTATTTGACAGACAGAGAGCACAAGTAGGCAGAGAGGCAGGCAGAGAGAGAGGAAGGGAAGCAGGCTCCCTGCTGAGCAGAGAGCCCGATGTGGGGCTCGATCCCAGGACCCTGAGATCATGACCTGAGCCGAAGGCAGAGGCTTTAACCCACTGAGCCACCCAGGTGCCCCTCACTGAGATATCTTTTGATATAACTGAATTAATTACACTTCACAAATCTTAGATAACATTAAGTTTATTGGGTAAAAAAACTACACTGACACTTGACAACAAATGACATATGCGGCAGTTTCACAAAAACATAAATACAGATGAATAGTGAAAATGATGAACCAGTTGATGTGAGCAGAACAAATAAGTGGAAATTGTAATAAGATACTCCTTTTAATTAACTTCACAATTTTTAGAGAAATATTAATTTTTATAATTACTTGCTGAGAAATTACAATTTCCTGTAAGTTTCTGAAGATAATCTAATAATATACATTTAGATGCATAGGTATTTATACCTCTATATCAATAATAATCAATATAATAATCAATAATCAATCTGATCAATTCTAGATTATATCCTAAGAAAATAATTTTAAAAGCAGAAAAAGTTTTGTGCTCAAATATTTGCTTTCCATTGAACTTATGTAATTTGAGAAAAGAGCATCACAAAAACTTGTGTTTAACATGTGTGTAATGTGTAACTTTCACTTTTAAAAATTGAAATCAAATACATTTTGTCTTGAGATCTTACCCTCTTAAGTCAGTCATATTTTGGGGTGTTCTTTTCCCTTTCTTGGGTCATACCTAATTTTGGAAGTCTGTGCTGCCTATAATTTCTCCCTAGTCTTCATTCACTGTTGTCACTATTGAGATACCCATTGACGTATCCATGCAGTCCATTCCAAAGCCATCACTCTGGTGCTTCTCTTATGCACTTTGACTTTCAGAAGGTTTCTTACTGTTTCAAGGCCTCAGCAATCACAGTTTAATCTCAAACATTCATGAGCCTCCCATATCCATGGCCCTTCAACCCAGGGGGCATTCCTTGGAGAAAGAAAGCGGGGAACAGATTTCCATTACTTCTGCATCCCAACATTACACATCTTGGTTTCCCAACTATCTCTGAAATCAGACCACTTTAAAGTTTTCTTCCCAAACTTGTAGTCCTCGCTCATATCCAAGTCAGTCCAGCTGTTTATACTCAGGAGAAAAAAAATTATCTGTCTATCTATCCATCTAATCTGTCATCTCCTTTGTGCTTTCATGATTACCCTAAGAGAAAATAAGATATTTCTTCAGTAATAAGAGATGAAAAGTGAGCAAGTGGAAACCAGTTAATAATGATGACTCCAGAATCTCAGTATGGGTATGGTTTAGGGTTAGTTTCTTTCTTATGAATTTCTTACAAAATTCATCACTGACAGATCAGTGAGAGAGCTGATGAAGCACTAGTAGGAATAAAAGGGGACATTTCTGAATTTCTTGGCTTTTAAGGGGAGATATCAGTTGCTTTTTTTGTAGCTATATTGAACTGATATATTGGTAAATCCCTATATGAATAATGAATACCTGAGTGTGTATACATGCTAAGATATAGCTCTCTAAAGCTTATAATTTCTTTATATCAGAGTTGGTTCCCCAAAAGAAGTTTGGGAAAAAAATATTGAATGGTTAGTATGTCTCAGTAAGTGTCAGTGTGTATGCTTGGGAATAAAATGATGAATTAGAACTGTTTCCTTATCTGTAGTGGTATAAGAGTTAGTAACAGAGTGAAAAATCATAAAAATTCTTTCAAGAACTAAATAAGTGCGATGAACCACATCTGATAGGAGAAGGTAACTAGTATTAGTGCATGCATACATACAAGTATATTGATGTAACACTTTAACCCATATTATAATTCTCTATCATTATCCCTGAGGAGTGCTTTTGGTGAGACTTCTGAGCGTTTGTGCTCATTTTTTATGATTAAAAATTACACAGATACAAGTAGATGGCAGAATGGACTAACCTCAGTGGTGATACAAATAAGAAATGGATTTAATGTTCTTTAATAAGTGCCTTCAACTTATGTTGTTAAACTCTCTGTCTGCACTTAAGGGCTACTCCTTCAGTAGACATCATGGATTTCTGATCTCTCCAAGAACAGTCTTACATTGGCAGTTAAGTCTCAGTGTCACCTTAAATAGGCTCAGTTCAGTCAACTGTAAAAAAAAATCCACCTTACACACAGCTTAAGTCCTCTCCCATTCTCAGGACTTAAGTAGGCCTCATTGGCCAGGCCACAAGTAAGAGAAGCATGGTCTGTTACTTCACTGTTTTGTTTCCTGTCTCCGACGGCTCAGGCCCAGTTCATTATCTTCTGAGCCTTTCAGAATTAAGGTAGGAGGAGGGGTCATATGAGGAACAGTATAAAAAGAAGAAAAATTCATTTGTGACTTTTTGCAGTGTCCATTTGCCCTGAGGAAACTAGTACATATTTTCTGGACCACACCGAGAGAGCGTGGGCTGACTCTTGCGCTCTTTCTGTAGTCAAATACCTGCCTTGAGAAGACTTCAGGACACCATATTCTACTTGGGTGGCAGCATGCCTGGGCCTGTGAACAAATGCCCCTGAGGGAGCATCCAGCCAAGACTAGCAATATCAGTTTCCCCTTCTTGCTCTCATCCTTAGTTTCTTTCTTTCTTTTTTTTTTTTTTTTTTAAGATTTTATTTATTTATTTGATACAGAGAGAGAGGTCACAAATAGGCAGAGAGGCGGGGGGAAGCAGGCTCCCTGCAAAGCAGAGAGCTGGATGTGGGCCTCGATCCCAGGACCCTGAGATCATGACCTGAGCCAAAGGCAGAGGCTTAACCCCCGAGCCACCCAGGCACCCTCATTCTTAGTTTCTAAGACTGTTTCTTTCTGGAGCATAATAATCACTTAAAGGAATGGCATCCCCTGCCTTTCCCCTAGATATGGGATAGGGTGAAAAATACTCTAGAATGTCACACTTTATGCTAACTTTTCTCTTTAACAAAATTAGGACTTTTGCTTTGTAGGCTGGAAGGAATGGTGGAGATGATGATGGCAGAAAGATCAATTTGACTACCTCTTAGAAGACTCAAGAGTGGGGTGTCTGACAGCTTTTTGACTGTTCTATTTAGTATATGGAGATAATTACTACTTGTTGTGCTGACTGTGGGGCTTTAGCCAAAATTCCAAGACGTGGGAAAGATCCCATTCAACACAATACAGTACATGGTCTTTGAAAAGTTTCAGAGAAGCACAAAGAAGAATATTAAAATCACCTGTCCTTTCTCCACTGCTTAAGAGTTTGTGTCAATGCCTATTATCTTTCTTAGCTATGCATAAAATGCATGTAAACATATACAGTCAGAATAACATTTTATAGATCTTTTTAATCCTTGCTTTTCTATTTAATTTATTCAAATATAATTCACTGTTCTCAAAAACACAATTTTCAGTGGTGCATATTCTACATTATTTGATAAGATTTGCAATCACAAGAACATTTAGATTATTTCCAATGTTTCCTTCTATATATAATGCTTTGGTGAACATCTTTGCTCATTAATTAATTCATCAAATATATTTTGAGTGCCACTGTGTGCCAAGCATTATCAAGGATGTATGCCTAGAATACATCAGGGAGTAGGACAAATGCAGTACAACTTCTTAAGAACACAGAAACAAGAAGGAACTTGGGGTGATGTATATGTTCATTATCTTGATTGTGGTAACAGTTTCATGGGTATGTATGCATGTAACTAATTTTACACTTTTAATCTGTGGAACTTACTGTCTTTCATTTATATCTCTATAAACCTGTTATATAAAAAGAAGTAAATCTAATGAGAGAAGACAATTTTTCTAAGTATATTTGAACATCGCAAACATTTAGAAGTGAGTGTGCAGGGTAATAAAAGAGTGTGTAACAGGGGCCTCTAATTTAGTTTTAGAGAGGGTATCAGGGAATGCTTCCTGACATTTCAGATGAGAAGGAAACACGAATGGGAATTGGTTACACAAGAAGATGGGAAAAACAAGGGGACTTGGGGGAAGAATTCTAGGTAAAAGGAAGAAAAATTCCTTGATTCTGAACTGTGAAAGAAAGCTTTGAAAAGTTCTATGGTCTAGAAGAAGGGGACCATAGCTATGATTCAAGAGAAAGGGATTCAATGATGAGAAATGAAGGTGGAAGATCAGACAGAGACCAAAATCCAAAGGAAAGAGTTCTTGAATCCAGTTAGAGCTTAAAGGCAATAAGGGTTAAGCAAGTAAAAACACATAGTGTGTGTGTGTGTGTGTGTGTGTGTGTGTGTGTGTGTGTGTGTGTGTAGTATATGTGTGTGTTTAAATATCCACGGTGGCTGTGATGTGAAGGATGGCCTGTATGTGCAAGAGTTAAATATAAATTGAATTAATGCTGCTACTTTACATACAGTATGAGGGCCTGTGCCATAAACATTTGCATTCATTTCGTCTTGTCCCAGATTGTGACTTGAACTAGACTGGAGTCACTGATACTGGCCACAAATAGGCATTTAGAAGGCAGACTTGATCAGACTTGGTGATTGTTTGTATATGGTAGAGGAGGAAGGGAGGTAAGTCTGTTACGACTCTTTTAGTTTTAGGTTAGAAAACATATGTAGTAGATGGTTACCTTTTGCTAAAATTGTTAATATCAGCAGTAGAACACACTTGAGGGAAATAATTTAGTTGTGGACACATTAAATTTGAGGTGTCTGTGTGATAATCTAGTAGAGTGCTCAAGTAAGCAGATGTATATACTTAGAATCAAGGAGAGATGGCCTGGAGATTATGCTTTTGAGAGACATCAGAGTAGATACAAGTGCTCAGGGAATGGGAATGGTGTGGTTTTAGTCTGAGTTTGAGAAACTCTAACATTTACTTTTTTTTTTGTAAAAAGGACAGAGTAAACAAATGAATCTGAGAAGCATGAGCCACCCATATGGTTAAACAAACAAACAAAACCTGTGGTAGCTAAGGAGCTAAGAGGTTGCTACTGACAAATCAAATAGGAGAAGACTGGAAATTGTTAACTATTTGACTTAGTACATGAGTGTGTATTACTTTCTTATTACTGCTGTAATAAATTACCACAAACTTGACAGTATAAAGCAACTCAGATTTATTCTCTTACATTTTTGGAGGCCAGAAGTCCAAAATCAATTTTGTTGGGTTAAGGCAGTGATATCAGTGGGCCTGAATCCTTCTGAAGGTTCTAGGGAAGAATCCATTTCCTTGCATTTTCTAGGGTCAGGTAGAACAACTACATTTCCTGACTCCTGACACTTCTTCATATCACTCCAGCCTCCTACATAAGTCATCCTTTCTCCTGCTACTCTCCTGTAGTAGTTCCTCCCTCTGCCTTTCTCTCTTTTTTAAAAGATTTTATTTATTTGGGAGAGAGAGCATGCACGCCCACACATGTGCACAAATAGGGGAAAGGTAGAGGGAGAGGAAGAGAGAGAATTTCATGCAGACTCCCTGCTGAGCATGGAGCCTGATGAGGGTCTTGAGCCTGCCACCAGGAGATCATGACCTGAGCCAAAACCAAGAGTCAGCACTCAACCAGTGAAGTCACCCAGGTACTCCCCTCTGCCTTCCTCATATGAGAATACTTTTGATTATGTCATTCAGCTCACTTGGATAAAACAGGCTACTATACTAATCTTAAGACTATTTAAGCACATTTGCAAGGCCCCTGTTGCCGTCTAAGGTAACATTTTCACACACTCTCAGGATTGGGCCATGAACATCTTCAGAGTGGGGGTTATTATTTGGTCTAACCTCAGAGGTTATTGTAGAAATACTAAATAATGTATCTTAAGTTAGAGAGGGTTGAGTGAGGGAGAGGAGATTACATTGGAGAAACCAGGTATAAAAAATTTTGTAAGGATTTTGTGGTTAGTGGGAAAGAGAAAAATTGGAAGACAGAAGATAAATGGGTCAGTGGAAGGGTTTTGATTATAGTGGGAAATATTGAACGTATTTAAATGCTGGTGGAAGAAGTCTACAAAAGGCAGCAGAGGGTGAAGATAGTAGAAAGAGATGAGATAACAGGTGTTCAAGTTTTCTGAGAATGACAGTTGGCTGTGGAGAGGAGCCGGGAAGTGCTGAACATCTCCATTACTCAGAAACATTTTTGAGAATATTTGAGGGTAGAATACTGTAACTGTGAAAGACATGTTTTTTTTTCTTTTTTTCCAGCTTTTTCCTAATTAATTTTAAAAGACATTACATAGCTATTTCTTTATGGTGTGTTTTTTAGATAAAATTATTATATGGTTTTCTTTTCCTATCTCTCACAGAAAAAACTAAAAATTTCAAACTGTGTTTCCTAGAAATCTAAAATGAACAATAAAATTGCTGGTGAGGAAAGCTATAGTTTGTTTATCTGCATGAGTGCTTTCCTTCATGTTTTGAATTTTAGTTTTGTTTTTTTTTTTTTTCTAACTTTGTATTGGTTTGAATTTCTGTCAGACTTTACTAAACTGTACTATCAGGTGAACTACACTGAATGTATTATTGTTCTCAAAGATGTACCCTTAATGTATTATTGTTCTCAAAGATGTACCCTTCACATCACTGTTTTTTCTCCCTCTTTTCCCATTGTCATTTCTGTATATCCCGAATAGAACAGATTGTGACTTCCATGGGGAGCTCCAGGTAGAGCATTTCCAGGGTTTCCTATAATTGGTGTCTGCTATGCCTGCTCACTGAACATTATGTAAATTATGGCAGGGACCAAGAACCAAGAGGGTGTGTGTGTGTGTACGTGTGTGTCTGAATGATCACTGTTTATATGTTGATATGGAGAGGACAACTGAAGGATTTTAGTAACAATTTTCCAATCAGGATCTTCCTTACCAGGTTTTATTTAGTGATCAGTTTTTCAGTTTGTAATATAATACACATTTATTGAGTTTTATTGTTTATAAGACACATTACTAGCAGCTGTTTAGGAAATAAATTCTGTTCTTGAGAAGTAAAACAAAAACAAAAACAAAAACAAAAAACCTATGGAAGAATTGTGGGAAGAAGAAGGGGAAAAGCTGAGTAGCCAGAAATATAAGGAAATGTGATAGTGTCCTAGAGCCTACCATAGATTGTGTAGTCAGGCATTGTAGCTCTGAGGTTGCTTTTTAAGATACACTCTGAGTATCAGAATTATCCAAGCAGAATGCTGAACTGAAGGTTATATGTCATTAAGGATATAGACAATATGGTGGAGTTTCAGAGGAGATGGCAATCTAATTTGGTTGTGGAGTCCAGAAAGTTTTCAGATCAGATAAGGATTTTCGGAAAGATGGGACACAGGCAGGAAGGAACAGAGGGTGAAGGGACACGTGGAACCGTGCAAATAAGCTAAGCGGTGGTGTCCCTGCAGAAAACAAGGGGGAGAGTTCAGGAAACAGGAAGTAGCCCATCCTGGATAAGCCTGAGGATGGCGTATTGTGAAATGAAATGGAAAAGGTGTTTGAGATCCTATTGTGTAGCATATTAAATGGTTTTATGCGGTTCACAATGTAGCAGTGTTAAAAGTGAAGAACAAAAGAACACAGTTGAAATTATAATAATGAAAGCTGCCATTTGTTGAAAAGTTACTATGTGCCAAGTTCTTTACTTATATATGTTATCCCTTTTTATATGACTCTCAGAAAACTATAGAATTATATTGCTCAGCTATGGTAAGTAACTTGCCTTCTAAGTCACAGTGCTAGAAAAGATTTGAATTGAAGTCAGAGAAATGATCATGGAAGCCAGTTAAGAATTATACAGTGGTTGAGGTATAAGGAGTCAGAGGACATAAATTAGTGTAGTGGTCTAGGGCCCAGGAACGAGAAGGTGGGCCAGAGACATTTTGGTTGCAAAGCATATTAGATTTAGCACCAAATTTGATGAGGAAAAAGAGAAGGGAATAAATCTTTTAGGATTAAATGTGCCGTGGTTATTATTTTCAATTTTAATGCTTTTCATATTTTTTCTAACTATTGTTTTAAGATTTTAAAATAAATATATACTTAGTATATGAAAAATTTAGAATAATAGTAGGAGAGGAAAACTTTCCTAATGTCTTAATATCCATTGATAGTCACTGTTAATGCCTTGATACATTCCTGTACTTCCAAAAATATATGCGTAGATATTTGAAGGGTCCTTTAAAAAGCATTTTAACCTGGTTTTTACTATACTTTAGTAAGTATTTTACATCCTAACTTTTATATTTTCCATTGAATTATCATTGGTTTTTCCTTTTGTACAAACTTCAAAAATACTTTACTCCCTGTATATTATTCCATTATCTGGGTTTCCATTACCTTATTTAACCATTTACTTACTGTTTCCACTTAGGTTCTTTCTGGTATATGTTCAAAATAGTTGTGTGTCCAGATTTTTTTTTTTTTTTTGCATTCAAGATTATATACTTAAAATAGATTTTCAGAAATGGAATTATGAAGTAAAAAATATGGCCATTAAAAATGCATAAATCCTATACTGCCAAAATTTTTTCAGAATTTTTCCAATTTAAATGCATGTCAGTAATTTTTTTAAAGATTTTATTCATCCGTTTGAGAGAGAGAGAGAGAGAGACAGCGAGAGCACAAGCAGGAGGAGAGGCAGAAGGAGAGGGAGAAGCAGACTTTGCTAGCTGGGAGCCTGATGTGGGGCTGGATCCCAGGACCTGGAGATCATGACCTCAGCTTAAAGCAGATGCTTAACCATCTGAGCCACCCAGGCACCCCAGCATGTCAGTAATTTTTGAGAAGCACATTTCACTACACTCTCAAAATCAGGGAATATTATATTTATAACAAGATATTGAAGTAGAAATTTAGGCCAATGTTTTAAAATAATAAATGCCATTGAGCTATAAGGCCAGTTACTCTTTAGGATTTGCACAAAGTAGGTTTCCAAGACCTAGTTAGATGATTCCTAAATCTCTTACCACATTGAAATTTTAAGAAATTTAAAATTTAAGAGGGTAGGCAGCGACAAAATAGTTAAAAGGATTTTGGTTTTTGGAGAAAGCTGCTGGTTTGCTGTGTACTGGACACATTTTCCTAGTGAGATGGGGATGGGGGTACCTGCTTCTCATTTCCAATCTTATAAAACAAGCTTTTCTGTAGTACAAACGGGTGACCCTGAGTTGTGTTCCATTCTGTTGGAAGATTCAATGGACCAGAATCTTATTCATTCCTGAGAGATCTCAAGCTTGAGAAATTGGCTGGTTATTGAAGAGGTGGCTCTTTTCTCTGAGCTTGTTGTGTGAAGTAGACAGGAGTTCCATGAGAGAGAGTAAGATAAGGATTTTAAGCCAGAACCTCTGGGCAGGTCTATAGAGTTTATCAGAGACAACCTGTAGGCAAGTTATATTTATATTCTTGATTCAGTGGGAGGAGGAGGCCCTCAGATGCAGAGAGATGTATTCCCGCACGTGTTGGTTTTGCCAGAGAGAAAAGCCTGGCCTGGACACAGGTCTTTATCCAGAAGGGCTGACAACAGAAAGGTCAGGCTTTAATCATTTGCCAGCACCAAAGAGTCAGCAAAATTGAGTATTTTTGGTAACTTCTTGCCTTTTTTCCCCCTCTGACTGATAGTTTGACTTATGCCCTTTTCATCCAGGGCTCATCTGGCTTTTCATAGCCAGAGCTCACTCCACTGCAATATCTAACAATGGGAGAGAAAGTAAAAGGAGAGGAGAGTATTGCAACTTTGTTTTTATTTGTATTTTTTGATAATTTATAAAGTTTAAGATGTTTGACACTTTGGTTATCAGCCATATTTCTTTTTATAATATGAATAAACATAATTATTTTTTTCAGTAGAAGTCTATTTAAAAAAATTTTTTTAAAGATTTTATTTATTTGAAGTAGAGTGAGCACGAGACAGCACAAGCACAGGGGAAGGGCGGAGGGAGAGAGAGAAGCGGGCTGTCCACTGAGCAGGGATCCCGATATGGAGCTCAATCCCAGGATCCTGGGATCATGACCCAAGCTGAAGGCAGACACTTAACCGACTGAGCCACCCAGGTGCCACAGTATTCTTATTTTTTTTTTTAAAGAACAAAGAAGAAATGAAATATGCCAATATAACATGAGTTGGATTACATGGGAAACTAACATGACCACCCATTCTTTTTTTAAAGCTTATTTAAATTCAACTAGTTAACATATACTGTATCATTAGTCTCAAATGTAAAGTTCATTTATTCATCATTTGCATAAAATACCCAGTGCTCATCACATCACGTGCCCTCCTTAATGCCCATCATCCAGTTACCCCATCCCCCCACTCACCTCCCATTCTGCAACCCTCAATCTGTTTCCTGTAGTTAAGAGTCTCTTATGTTTTGTCTCCCTCTCTGATTTTGTCTAATTTTATTTTTCCCTCCTTTCCCCTATAATCTTCGGTTTGGTTTCTTATATTCCACATAGGAGTACGACCACCTATTCTTGAACATCCTTCTTGTAATAAGCAAAACTTATAATAAACATAATTATAAATTTGAATGGTAAATCCTTATCTGTGTCCTAATCTGAATACCTAAAAATATTATTTTTTATACTTCCTATTTGATGACCGTGTAGTTCCTGAATGTATAATAAAGCTAAATTTTATATCCTAGATATTGCAAAAGTCAAATTGCTATTTAGAAGAGTGTGTGGCAGTCTAAGAGTCAGGAGGTATAGTGTAATGGAAAGTGCCCAAGATTTAACAGAAGAGCATCATTCGGCCCGGCTTTGCCTAGTACTAATTATGGGACATTGGAAGAATAATTTAACCTCAGAATCTCAGATGTCAGATATATGAAAACAGAGAGCTGTCGTATAGTATAAAACAGGAGGTATATGTGAGGCAAAATGGAGCATTTTGTCTCTTGGCCCCCTACTCTCACCTCACGCTCACTCCCATTTGTACAGAGGGTGTCTTTGGTAAGATACAGACAGAGAATTTGTCAGCATAATAGCATCAAAGCTTTTCTAAAATAGGCGGTCAATATGAGCAAAAGAAAAATCTGTTGATGTTTCTTCCTGAAACACCTTAATAGGCTGAGGAAGTCTTTCAAATTTTAGAAAAATTTTATACATTATCAACAAGAAAAATAAACAGTGATTTACTAAACTTGAACACATTCTTTCTGTTTTCCTCCACCTACCACCTGGAAAGCAATGTGGAACTAATAATTATTTCTTCTGCAGTGCAAATTACCTCTGCCTTTTATTCCCACACTATCTTACACACAGGGTTCCCTTTCATGTTATAGCCAGAAGGGTCAGCTTGTTAAAAACTTGTCCCACCGTTCTCCAAAGTGCCATTCAGGGATCCACTCATGCGACTCTCATTAATGACAAAGACCTGTGTCTAAAGGAGTGTGCAAAACCCCAGAGAGTGTAAAGATTCAAAGTGTTATTGAGGCCAAACCATCTTATCTATAGGTGAGCCTTCCGGGTCATGGTAGATTCACCCCGATGAAATAAAGTGTAGAATTTTCCATGGGCCTGGGCCTCCTGTGCAATCACTAAATGCAAAGCTTTAGATCACCTCCTCCATACTGAATACAAATTACCCAATAAAACAAATAAAAGCTCTCCAAGGCTATATCATACATCATATAAATTGTTTAGCTCCATTTGAAATGCAAGTATTATGCTAGTGCAGTAGCAAAGTTAAATATCCACATTTGCAAAAATTAGAAGTAATTGCTTAAAATTAAATCAATTGCAAATTAATTCCTTTCCACATTTCTTCAAAAGCTATTTCATAAAATTGAAAGTACACCTCAAAAAGGCGAATATATGCCCACTTTCTTTACATAATTTTTCATATGTATTTAGTTTTTATTAATGTAGCTTTATAGGGGTGAGGATTCTAAAGAAAACATTTCTGTAAACTTAGATATTGCAGAACTGTGAGGGACTGCTTATTCAGACCCTGGATTAAAACAATACTTCCAGGTTTGAGGATTTTTATACTCTACTGGAGAACTGAACAAAAACCCTGTAATTTAGTTATGCAACATTACTCAATTTAACTGGCACTTTATGTTCTCCCATGTTCAAACACGAATGGGGAAGGAACATTCCTCATCCATTGGAGGATACCGACTGTATTTTGTTAGGATAGTCGTCTTGTTATGTCCCATTCAGCTCAGCCCCATTAAGCTTTTGGGCCTAGAATTGCTGCCTGCTGCCAGGATTAATATCTCAGTATTTTCTCTTCCTTAGTTTATGGTTACTTTTCAAGAATTAAATGATCATTCAGAAAGTTGGCTTCAGTTTATGAGCTGTTAAACCTATGGTAGATATGATACAGCAGAAGGGAAAGCGTAAAAGTTATTA
Source organism: Martes martes (assembly GCF_963455335.1). NCBI lineage: Eukaryota > Metazoa > Chordata > Mammalia > Carnivora > Mustelidae > Martes > Martes martes. The sequence goes on along the minus strand of NC_137899.1, from coordinate 74,397,546 downwards.
GTAGCAACTTTCCTTGCAGACATTTGCTGGTCTCCTCCCCCACTTTTTTTTTTTTTAAAACTTGAAAATCCATTTTCCTTCCTGAGTTTCCAGGTCTTACATAAATATGTATTGTACTCACGCAGTAGTAAAGGGATACTTATTCAGTAACCGTCAATGTTTCCTCCTTTAATAACACACGTTAATTTTCTTTTTCCCACTGTCATATTTATTCTATACGTGAGGTGGAACACTGTATGCCATGGAAACAAATTCTAGATAAATGAACAAATGGAATGGATTGGAAAAGTTACTCTTTTTGGTGGTCAAGATTCTTTATATGATTGTTGATAAAATGTTTCAGATTGACAGCTCTGGAAATTTAAGTCTATAGTCTACAGAATGGATTAGCATTTGGTAGGAGCCTAAGTCATCATCAGCAACAACCAATATTTGTTGATTTTAAGTCTCTCAGCTAGTTCAGATTTCCAGTCTCTTTAGTTATTAACTCTTTACAATCAGAGTATTGTTGCATTACATGGAAATTTATGAATGAATGAATATTTGAATTATCATAGATGCCTGAAGGGCTTAATTTGTTTGCTTTACTGCTGGTCATGTGCTTTGCCAGTTACTAGCTTTTAGTGGACTTGGAAAGCTTGCTATTGATATTTCCTCAGGGAACTCCTTACTACAGCCGCACTTGTCTACTGTGTCATTCACAAATACAGGTAGATGCTGCTCTCTTGTTATACCTGCATCCTGAAACAAAAAGAATAAGAGAGAAATACATGCCATTTTTTCACTAGATAAATCCACCAGGTGTTTATTATATGTAAATAAGTTACATAATTAAGGAGTCTTTCCACCTCTTCTACACATGGTTTACTTTTGTTTTCCTTAAGGACGCTCTCTTTTTAAATCCAAATTGATTGGATTTAGGGCCTGTAAATTGGAGAAGAGTTTAAGAACATTTAAAACAGGAAGGAAGTAAGCTTTCTGTTCAAATCGAAGGACCTCTTTAACCACTGCATTATTTTTTGTTTGTTTTTTTTAACTCACCCCCAGGTTCCAGCTCACTGATTTTTTTAAAAACCTATAACACATGGTCCCTACACCACACTCTTACCTTAGTAAGTTCCTGCTCCTGGGTAGTTGCCCTTGCTACTCTTTTTTTTTTTTTTTTTTTTTTCTTTTTTTTGCTACCACTCTAACTTTTCACTGTTCCACAGTATGCAAATAAACGGTTTGCATGTTTCTTCTGCTACACTGAACATTCATTGACAGAAGAGTCTCAGTTGGAGGCATCTTTGTAAGGCCATCCTTGTCACCTTGCATAGGCTGACATACTCTGGACATTCAGTCAATATGCATAGGTAGATATGCGTGTCTTAGGACAACTTCTGTCCCTTGTAATCATCACTGCCATTCATCATGCTTCCTTGCTGGACAAACTCTAAAACTTTGGATTGTTTTGAGGAATAACATACATTTTCTCTGAACTGATATTTTCAGGTCTTGGGGACACTGGGTCTCAGTGCCCTAAATAAGCAAATAGTTTTCCGGGAAGCAGGCTACCATCCAGCTCTCATTGGCAGGGTCTGAGCTTCTCTAATGAGGCCTGGCTGCTATTCTGAGCCAAGAGCCCTGTCTGTCTGTTTCTATTTAGCAGCAAAGTCCTTAATCTTCCTCATTCTGAAATCCCGATTTGTTTTCCAATTTTTTCTCACATTCTTGACATAAGCCAAATAAAGTAGTTCCATTTCCTGTCCATTTTAATATCATATTTTTATAGGATACTTATGGATATCAGATTTTTCTGCATCTTCTCTACTAGCTAACCCATTCTTTCTGCTTTCAATCTGTAGAGAAAAAATTATGCTCCACTGGCTTTTGATTTTGGTTAAGAGTAGACTTCTCTATACAGAGAGCTGATAGTATAGGACAGTCAGTGGATGGATACATAAATGGTTATACTGTAGTTTTGAGAAGCACAAGATGTGAAATGTGTCAGAGGACCAAGGAATACAGAGGAAAGAGAGATGATCTCTGCCTGGAGGTGTCAAGGACTGACTCCAGAATTTTTCAGATGAACCACAGGGCAAAGGACCTTTTGTAGAAGTCCACAGCATGTGTAAAGACCTACAGACAGGCAAGAGCTTGGCACAGGAAACTTCAAGAAGTTCTGTATCTCTAAAACATATGGTATAAGTTGAGGAGTTGTGAGAGAGATGATTGTAGAGTTGAGAGGGGTTAAATAAGTAAAGGGGTTGTACAATCTGATCTGATACCTGTTTTGGAAAGTTGACTTTGGCATCAGGGTAGAACCTAAACTAAAAGATAATAAGAATCATCAGTAAATCTAGAAATGTTCTGAAGTGAACAACAAGGCCCTTAAGGAGAACATAATAGACTCACAATTATTTTCTATCCTGGAAAAAGGAGGACATTTAAAAGATGTCGGGTTGAGAGGAAGGGTGAGGAGAACTCTAGGTAATAACTGTGCACAGTATTGGAGATCTTGGATATTTGACTCTAGAGCACTGAGTTATATGTACATAGTTGAGAATTCTCAGGAGATATATATATATACACACACATATACATATATATGTGTGTATATATATATGTGTGTGTGTGTGTGTGTGTGTGTATATATAGTAAAAGGATCACAGAATTATACAACACAAACAGCTCTGATATGCTATGTGCCATGCTACATGGAAAGGTTATGTGTAAAGAATAGAGAAGAAGAAAAGCGCTCTGATTTTCAGGAGTTAGGAAGTAACTAATATAAATCTGAAACAAGTTTCAAGTAAGTTCTGAATTGCAGATTTTAATGTTGTGGGACTTCAGAAGTAAGTTAGATCAATGTCTTCATAAAAGATGCTGGATGTATAGAGTTTGGAGGAAGTAAGTGTAGAACATTTAAACGGGGGATGGTCAGGTGTGGGGATCATGGGAGTGAAAGTAGAAAGAAGGGATGGAGTTTAACTCTTTTGTGGAATAGGAGACCGGCTGGAACTGAAGTGATTTAAAACCAACAGAGCATTTTGAGGAATAGCAAAGAAAATTTTGCTAAATACAGTGGGACCAGATTACAGAGATGGCCTCAGCACTAAAACAAGGGAGATTAAGTGATGCATTTGGGAATTGGGAAGCCTGAAGCTTTTGTCCTTCATGGCATAATGAGGGTATTGCAGGAAGATTGGTCTGGGGAAGGTGGGTATGATGGATTCACAGAAGACCAAGAGTAACCTCCAACAAGAGTTATTGGTCATTCATTTAATTGCCTTGGCACCACAAAATTACCTAAATTTTGCCTTTTGCACTCTTGTGTCTAGACACAACTTGTGTTCGCTGTTGTAACTTTTTTAAAGATATGTCTAAAATCATAAGCATATTGTTTCATTGCTCAGACCTAGACTGTAGAAAACATCCCCTTTCTGTGAAGAATGTGAGGACATGAGTTCTATGCCCTTCCATGTACAGATCCTGCTACTACTGGTGAAGATTCTGGCTAGAGGTTTCTCCTGAATTGACTTGAAATGTTTTACTTTCTTGTGTCTGTGCTGAACCTATATAAATATTTTTAAAAAGCAAATCATGAACTGTATAGTACTGAGCACTTGTAAGCAAATCATGAACTGTATAGCACTGAGCACATTATAAACACACAATACATATTTTATGAATAATATACTATGTGAAAATACATCTATGAACAATCAGGGAAACCTCATTAAGGAGGTTGTAAGCCTACTGGCATTTTCCTGGGCATTGGCTAATTCTGCCAGCAGACACAGTAAATCCTGCCACCCTACCGTTCTAATGCATGTTGTAACTAGAAACAATTGAGACCAGTTTCAACAGCCAACAAGGAAAATCAGGCCTGCCTTCAGCTCTACCTTTGTAACACTTGGCTTTCATATAACTTTTTCAGGCTTCATTTAGTTGGTACTTAAAAGCCCACTGTTGCTATAATATATATGGAAACAAGATTCTAGTCAGGCACACTAAATGCATTGAGTAAATACGTATAGTGGAAAGAAGCAACATATTAGGTCTGGTCCTGGTTTGAGGCCTGGCAAACAATAAAATACTCTATGAACTTCTGGTTTTAAAAAGTAAATTCAGATCTGAAAATCCAAGCTCTGTAGTGGCCTTGCCATGACTGACTGCTTTGGGAGAGCTGACAAAGGGTTCTGGTAACCCTATGTTCCCGTGCTCCAGATCTGTGAAGTTAGGAAGGGGAAAGAAGGAGCAAATTCAAGGAGGCAATTACCGTCAATTACACCCCAAAGGTTTAAAGCTGTATGTGGAAAACATTAATAAATCATTGAAGAGTAAAGAGCTGGGAAACCGCCATTTAAAGTGGAAAGCTGATTGTATTTCAGAGCGGCACACTGGCAGCAGGTGGTCTCAGTCTGGCTTGGACATGTGTTTTGTTTGGCTTTGGTATTTTAAAAACAACATAAACTTGTCTGAAACGTGTCTGTCTTTATGTAGGGCATGTATTCTCCGCCTGTCCACTTTCCTCACCACCCTGTATTGTTTCATCTGCATTATTTATGCACCTGATGTGACTGGATTTTGCAACACCTAAAATATTTTTTTGAGTCTTTTATGGCAGAGTGTGACCATAACAGAAAGACTTGGGAAGCAGAAGATTTGAGGTGAAATTTGAATGAAGTGACTTATTAACTGTGCAGTGGCATCTTACTGAACTTCATTGTTCTCATCTTGAAAAGAGGACACTAAAATACTACTTAACTATTTGCTATGCTTACCACACAGGCTAAAACAAGCTAAGTGTGAACCTCAAGTAAGATAAAATATGAGTATTTTTTTACTCTAAATGCTGTGTAGATACATTGTTTAATTTTACTTCCATTTCACAATTATAACTGACTTTGTGAACCCTAAATCTGGGCCCTTTGAAGTTTCTGTTCCTAATGTACATAGGTCGGTAGATCTCAAACGTGACAGCACGATGGACTTAATGGTGGTGGAACTTTAAAAAATACTGATGATGGAATCACATCCCCTGTAATTGTGAGTTAATTGATCTGGGAGTGGTCTGGACTTTGGAGTCGAGGTAGTTTGTTTTTTACATTCCCCAGCTGATTTTAATGAGCAAAGTTTGAGAACCATGGCTTACCTCAATTCAGTAGCAGCATCACTGAATTGTAAAATTTGTCCAAAACTATTTTGGTCATTCTCTGGCTACTTTGTGATAAAGCAGAGCACATACTGTTTGTTAGTTTTTCTGTCTTCTAATTCAGTGGTTCATGAGTGTGGCAGAATGAGTACCACCTGAGGTAAGCTGACTTTAACCACCTGATGATGCTCCCCTCATCCCAGAACTCGTGAATGTTGTTTTCTATGGTGAAAGGGGTTTTGAAGGTGTGCTTGAGTTAAAAGTCTTGAAATGAGAATAGCCTGGATTATCCAGGTGGGCCCAATGTAGCCATGAGCTTTCTTATTAGAGGAGGTGGTAGCATTTCAGTCAGAGAAAAGATGTAAGGACTGAAGCAGAAGTTGGAAAGACTAGAGGAGGCTGTTGCTGGCTTTGGACATAGAGCAAGAGGCCATAAACCGAGGAATATAGGTGGCTTCTACGAGATGGAAAAGGTGAGAAAATGGATCCACCCCCCCCCCGCAGCAACTCTGCCAACACTTTAATTTCAGTCCTTTAAGACCTGGTTTCAGACTTCTGACCTCTAAAACTGTAAGATGATAAATTTGTGTTGTCTGAAGCACTAAATTTGTGGTGATTTGCTATAGTAGCAATAGGAAGCCAACAAATCTGGAAATTCATTCCAAGTGGAAGATATCAAGGCCTCTCCAAGACCTCCCCTATCAGGATCTGTAGGGCATAGGCCTAGCAATGTGAGCTCTCCAGGTGGCTCTTATGCATGGTAAAACCTGACAACCACTGCTTGATACATGGTGTTTAATCAGTGTGTTCTTTGGTTAAACTTAGGGTTCGAATTGCTTTGAAGTGGGAGAGTATGTACAAGCACTCAATTCTTCCTGATGATAGAAAGTTTTGTATTGTGAAATAGATTAAAAATAATCCTATGAAGAAGGCATTTCTTAAAGTGAAGACAGTGGTGGGAATATCCTCAATGTCTAGCATGATTGCTGGGCTTGTAAAAATGTGTGTTTTAAGGGTGTTCTGATCTTTAGTACAGAAATTACAGACTTTAACTGAACACATCCTTATTTGGTGAGCACACAATTGCTAATATCACTAGACATCCCCTCTTGTTATAGGAGGCTTTGAGGAAGAGGCAAAGTCAACCTAAGAATCCCAAATCCTATCTTCTTTTCAGTTTCAGTGCTGTTCTCACAGGAAGTTTAATTTGAACTTGAAGTGGAACAGCTAGCGCACATATTCACACGCTTTAAACATCCATGCATTGTCAGAGCAAGGGGTGGGGAGGGATAATTTACATTTTAACAAAATGTTTGTAATTTCAAAATACCTTGATTGACTACCACCCAGTGGGTGAAAACCATATGTGACCAGGAAACTTGGAAATTCTCTACTGCTTTGATTCTCATAATGAAAACTTCAAGTGGCCCCACATCTGTTCCCTTAGGTCTGTGTAATCCCATTGTGTCTGTTTAAACTGTTGGCAAGTATGCATATGGTTTTGAAGATGAGGCGCCTCCCTATGAGGACTAGCATAGAGACTCCTGATTCATGTCCCCAAGGTTTCTGATCTATTGAAAGCCGAAAGTTTCCACTTTAATGTTGAATGGTGACTAGGTTAGCTACTGTAACATTACCAATCTGGCAGCCCTTGAAACTGTCTGTATATGAACTTTACATTTGACCCATCTGGGTACTCTACATTTGTCATTTGAACTTAAGAACAATCTTCTAAAAACATTGAAGTCCCTTCTTCTTCTGTTATTTATAGCACGGTTGGTAATTTCTTCGTCAAAGTACTTAACTGCATTTTATCATACTTTAAAAATATGGTATGAGGCGCTAAAGTTCAAGGAAGTATAACAATCAGTTGAAAAATACTCACCAGATAAGTAATCATACACTCTCGTGTCACCTGACATGCAGTGAACAAGCTGATGAATGAGTCAGGATTTAAATGGTAATTATCATTCATCATTATAATAGACTTATTAATTCATAAATTCTTGGTAAGCCAATTTTCTATAAAAAGGTTAATAATAAAAGTGGAAAAGAAAAAAAATAGCCCCAATGTGATAAAAAATGTAAGAGCTAAAATATCTTTACTGCCACATATCCCTCCTAATTATCTAGTAGTTTTATATTAAAATATTTCTTAATACAAGATGATATTTTCTCAGTATTTTGAAAGAACAAAAAGTACAGTTCCTTTTATTACTTTCCCCCCTCACACTCCTCAGTATGAACCAAACTAAGATAATATTTGAATGCTCTAACTTGATGTAATCCCAAATAAACCGAAATGGTTTTGGACAGTGATTCTTATTAGTCGATGCCAGAGTATCACATTTCAAGTTGTTTGCCAAACTAAATCTTGCATTCTACACAGTAGCATTTATACACATATCTGTCTCAGATTTAAAGGGAAAAAAAAAAAAACCTGAGCCAAACATGAAGCATGATTAGGTCTTCCTTAGTTTGTAAATACCAATAAGCAATGTTGAAATCAATTTCGATAATACCAGTAAACACACACACACACACACACACACACATTTTAATTGGTTTGTATCCCTTAGTACTATAAAAGGAAGTACAACTGCATGAGAAAAAAAACAATCCTTTTTAAAAGCTGTTAAGATATAACTGCTAGAAAGTCAGAGATACAACTTTCTGAAATTAATTTCTTAAAACGGTTGCAGCGGTCATTTAAAATTATTACAATTGATTATATTTAGAGAAATAAGATAAATACTTCACATAACTTCTCTTGATTTGGAGCAGGAACTACAGAATGCTATGATTAATAATTTTTACTGTACTTTTGTTTTCCTGGGGATAGTTGGCATAAAAATGGGCTATCAATTGTATCAAATTGAAGTAAATAGGACTAAAATGAATCCAGATCCTTAAGTTTGGTCAACCAGAGTCAGAATATGAGACCTTACTCATATTCACATTTTTGCATCTCATTTTTTGGAAAAATTTTTGGTTATAAATTAAAATAATGTATTTCCCATTAAGTTGGCAGTAGGGCTTGAAGGAGAAAGATCACATGGAGTACTATAAAACTGATAGGATAGAGATTATATAAGATCACATGTACAAATACAGATATGTATCCTATAATGGGATTTCAAATAACTATGGATTTTAAGTTTTCCTTTATTACAAGTAAATTTTTTTTAAGATTTTATTTATTTATTTGACAGAGAGAAAGAGATCACAAGTAGGCAGAGAGGCAGGCAGAGAGAGAGGAGGAAACAGGCTTCCCTCTGAGCAGAGAGCCCAATATGGGGCTCGATCCCAGAACCCTGAGATCATGACTGAACTGAAGGCAGAGGCTTAACCCACTGGAGCCACGCAGGTGCCCCACAAGTAAAATTTATAATACAATGCAGGTCCAAATTTCTAGGTCAAAGGCAGGTAAATCTGTTGTGTTAACATAGTGATTGCAGTTTTGTTCATAAAATATCTGTATGATTGAGAAGACATTGCCTGACAAATGTCTCACACCTAGAGCTTCCGGGGTTTCACATACCTTGGAAGTAAAGAAGGGAAATCTAACAAAAAATTGATGATAGCAAAAAAAAAATAATAAAATAAGATCCTTTCTTCCTTCTTTTTTTCATTTCATTTGTTTTTGTTTGCTTTGCTTTGTCTGTGTTGGAGATTATGTGTATTAGGTGAGTGCTTTGGTGTCTTGCCTGGAGGCTCCTATGTGTGTCTCTAAAACCAAATAATGGGCTGGCACATCAGGCTGCAGTGGGGATTTTTCCTATGTAATCAGAGTTCTGAGGAAACAGTTATACCCTCACAGCCATACCCTATTGGGAAAATGAAACCAGTCCTCTGTACCTTTCCCAGCTATCTTCTCATTCTACCTTCATGGCCAAGAGCAGAATTTCCTGAGGAAGGCTGTTCTGTGTTAGGCAGAAAACCCAATATTCAGCTGAAATAAATGAATAAATAAATTATTTAAAAATAAAGAAATCAGACTTGATTTTCTTGCTTTATCACAAACTACCTCCCAACCTTGAACACCAGGCTGTACCTGGGATTCTCAAGCTCCCTTTACATGATTTTCCCATGAGCTGGTTCCATAATACTGGGCCTGGCTTTAAATGTTATGTGGCTAGTTAGAGATAGAAAAGCCATCAAACTGCGAAAGTCTAAGGCTCCAGAGAAATAAGCAGTGTGTGTGTGTGTAATACAAGTTGTATCACAATTAAAACAGTGTTTATAAAACATTGCAATATTAAATTCTTAATTTATTTGAATCAACACATAGGATTATCAATAAAATAACAAGTTAGAACCATAAGTGTTCTTTTGTTTCTTTGAGCACTCAGTAGACCTGTAGGGCCATTCTGATGTAGAAAGTTCATAGGTCTGATCTAGAAGATTCATTGTTGGTGCTGGTGTTAGAACTGTTGACCTGTTCCTTATTCTCATCACATTTTCTATGTACTCCTCTGCCCACGTAAATTTAAAGTTTGTGCACCCTCAAAGTTAAATCTCAAAGATAAAATTTTTCATTGTCCATACAACTCTGAACTTTGGGTGTTGTTTTCCATGTTTTTTAAGTGGAACTTTGTGTTTTATTTGTTCAGCTTAGTCCCTGAAAAAGATCTGACTGCTGTGTGTCACAGCAGTGTGTGTATGTGTGTGTGTGTGTGTGTGTGTGTGTGTGTGTGTAGTAACATAAGTGCTGATGAAGAGAGGGAAATGCATTTACACTGTAAGCACAATTCCCAGGATTCTGGCTTCCATCTATAGACTGAAGCAATCAATCATGACTGACATGAGATGCAAAGAGTAAAGATGGCACAACATGATCACCTACAGAAACTGTTGCATTTATCCCATCTGTAACTCATTCATTGTTTCTCTAGTTTTTCTAACATTCTCCCACTCACCTCTGAAAAACTGGTGGAAGATTCAGATGGGTTTATTTTTATGACCTTGTGGTTTCACTCTACTCAATATTTTGGGGGAAATACCTACTCTCATGCTGACTTCTTTCATTAAATATTTTTTAAAAATATACACGCTCTGAAAACTGAGAATTCTGTATTTATCTAACTAGTCAATTTAGTGCATGAGATACCTAATCTCCTAGCACTTAACAGCCAGACACCCCGTCAGGTTCCCTGGAAAAGAGCATGCTTATTGTGGTAACAACGAAACACTGTTTTTAGGATAGATTCCCTCTCATTTGCCAACACAGCATATGAAAACCAAAATGAAACCATTTGGACATTTATCCTCCAAACTCCCTCACTGGAAGTCCTTTCTTTCTCTGTAGCCTTTTGGAGTACTCTTGAAAGAGTACAACCAGGATGCCTACTCTCCAGTCTGGATTTTTGACTCTGTGCATGGCAGAAATCAAAGTGATGGGATTCCTTCCTATACCAAAGTTCAGAGTCTTAGGAGAAAGTAGCCCTTAAGATGGAGAGGAATGGACAAATATTCCTAAGGCTTTAATTTTTTTCCCCCCTCTTTCCCTCATAGTAATCTCCCCTTTGCCTTACATTTGCTGGTATGGATTCTGGAATACTATAGAATTTGTTTGGAACTTAAAATGCTGCATTTTTAACTAACTATCTATATACTTTTGTGAACAATATTTAATCATTTCCATGTAAGGGGTCATTTCTTTTTATCTTTATCCCTTCACGGCACATGGCTTCTGTTTTTCTCTGTGGGTGTGCAAACTTAACACATGTATATGCATACTTATGCATATTATCTATGAAGCAGATTTTGCTATATAAAAAGTTGGTACTAAATGTACAATTAAATGTATATAACATGTGGATTTTTTAATAATACACAATTCTTTTTTAAAAAATTTATTTATGTATTTGAGAGTGATTGTGAGCATGCTGGCACACTTGTTGGTGATGGAGTGGGCAAAGGGAGAGGGAGAGAGAATCTCAAGCATTTCACTGTGGTGGCGGAGCCTGATTTGAGGCTCAATCCCAGAACCCTGAGATCATCACCAGAGCTGAAATCAAGAGTCGGACACTCCACTGACTGAGCCACCTAGACACCCCAATAATATACAATTGTGACATTTAAATTTTTGCATTAAAACCCCCCCAGGTTAGAATATTAGCTCCTTGCAGGCAAGAATTTGACTTTTCATGTTCATTGCCATATCTCCAATGTTTGCCACATAGGCACACATTAAGTATTTGTTGAATAAATTAGAAAAATGTCTTTAACCCTGAAACTTCATCAAGCCCAAAAAAGATAATTTGTAATAAAGCTATGACATGATTTTTGATGAGTTTATAGAGTATAAATAATGCTTATGAAAGGGAATACAAGTCTTAAATGGGTTCCTGACAGCCTTTGAACCTTGATAGTTTTTTAAATAGGAAGCTGATTTAAGGCAATCAACGTAGAGTTTCTGTTTGGAGGGAGATGGTCTTCCTTCAGATCTACTATGAACCTGGCACACGCAGGTACAGCTGTCCCTGGGGGGAAAAACAAGTTACTGACTGACAAGTAACTGCTGAGCTCCTCAAGTACCTCCTGTAGCCTCTAGTGTTTCGGTCTCCTTAAGAATTCCCTGGACCTCCCAGCAATCCCACAAAGAAAGGGTTAGTGCCCAGCATAGCAGGGGGCCTCTGGCACTGTGGCCAGAAATAACTCTGATTGGCCAGTGTCTCTGTGTACTGGTTGCTAAATATTTTGAATGAATATCATCTCTGTCTTCCTGTTAGAGTTCTGATAGGAAGCCAGTTTCCTTCCCAAGGGTTTCATGAGAAGTGAAAAGTTGTCCTACCCACTGTGCAGAAAGTCATTCAAAGTTCTGTAGAAAAAAGGAAAGAATGTGAATTTTTTTTTAAAGATTTTATTTATTTATTTGTCGGAGAGAGTGAGCACAGGCAGACAGAGAGGCAGGCAGAGGCAGAGGGAGAAGCAGGATCCCTGCTGAGCAAGGAGCCCGATATGGGACTCCATCCCAGGACCCTGGGATCATGACCTGAGCAAAGGCAGCTGCTTAACCAACTGAGCCACTCAGGCGTCCCAGAATGTGAAATTTTAATAGAGGCCAACAGCACAGAACAAAAGAATGAGATGGATAGCATTTAAGAGAGAGTCCTACAGATTTAGAGTAAAAGAGAACAGAGATGAGAGAACAATGCCTTATCTTGGGTTAGCTGGTGAGGCACAAGGACTGTGAACAGAACAGCTTGACTGCATTATGATGGGAAGAACCTGGAAAAGGGAGGTCAGAGACTGGAGACACAAATCTAACTATGGTGCCTTGTCTGTGGGACATTCAGGCAGGCTAATGGAGGCATCTGTGTGTGTGCACCCATGAGTATGCACACACAAACGCACATCAAAGACTTAGATATGAAATGCATTGATCTAATGCATTGCTAAGTAGGGAGAGCAGAAATCCAGGCAATGAGAAACCACTGACATGTAGTAGAGTAGTCTAGCAGACTGGGCTGGTCAACCTAGTGCCTTAATCTGGAATACAAGTTGATGTCAGAACCAGAGAAATAATGGCGGCAAGGGAAAAAAGATCCTTGTGTCGGGGTTGTATGTGCTTCATGACCCATTAAACTTATAATTTAGTCAAGCACCTTATGGATTTCAGCTTTTACAATCAGTATGTGAGGCAGTCATTTGAGCTCACTCCCTGTTTTAAAAACTGTTTCTCATTTGATTTCTTCTTGCGATCTTTGAGCTTTTGACTGCAGAACTTTGTCTCCCATTTTTTTTTTAGAATCTGTTTGCTTTAGACATTTTTTTAATTCCTCCCAATACATGGATCTTGGCTCTACCAAGATATAGGATATACTCTATACTTAGGTACTCTGGCTTTCTCCAGCCCACTCTGTCACACACACCCTCTATTGGGGACTCCTGGCCCCACCGTCCTGGTAAGTTTCCTGTTTCACCTGAAGTGTGGAGACTACTCCGGCCTCAGCCTGGGGAGCAGGTCTTCACCCTGGCCGCAAATGTAGCAACCACCTGCACACTAGGCCTCCCATTGGTAAAGGTATAGGAAACTTTGTATGAACCAGTCAAGTTGAGGAAGAGGACAGAGTGTTAGTCTCATTGTGAAAGTGAAATATGAGACAATCTGAGGCAAAAGGCCCCATTGTATACTCTGCACAATTCAGAAAGCATGTAATCAGTGCTGCCATTCAGAAGGGTCTTATTTGTACTGTTTTTATGTTTTGTTCTGGTTTTATGAATGATAAGGTGACTTCTAAGTCACACTGACTAGTAATGCTGTGTGTTCTGGTCAGCTGGACCTGCAGCTGGTGATCGTCAGTGACCTTAGTAGTAGAATGCTGGAGAATGTACAGTTACTTCCCTTGAGAAGTGACAGGCACACACAGACATGACCGCATAGTGCATCAAGGGGGAAAATAGTTTACAATACTTAAGAAATGAAGAATAACCTATATAACAAGAAGGACAACATCTTGAGAATAGATACTGACCATTAGACATAGTACAGAGTCCGTATACCTGCCACATGCATAAGAACAAGAAAGCTTTTGGGAATACAGGACTAAAATGTTGGCTCAGCCAATTCTTGGCAAAAGGATTATTACCAACTCCCTATTGAGGAGGACTAAGTAATAAATACTAAACTCATACACCTGTAGTGTAAGTTTAACCGATAAGTCATATACAACTTAATCTAGTTAATATTTTATAAGTTTATCCACACAATGATCAAATTATTCTTAAAGAACTCTCTTGGATTTAAAAGCCCAATTAAAGCTCCCTATCCAGGTGTTGAGAGAAGGTTCAATTATTTTATCAATAGACCAGTGCCTCAAAAAATCTGACTTGTTCTTAATTGGGCATTTTACATTCATTGCATCTTTGGGGAAAGAATATGGTAGAGACAATGAGAAGACAACTACGTGATCAGTACCCTAGAAAATTTTTAATAACAAATAAATGAGGAGGTAAATTTTTTAAAAATAGTAATTCATAGTTAACTCCCAATTTGCCATATGAACACCAAAGGGAAGTATTCGTGGATCTATTCATAAAGAGGTGGGGGTTTTTAGCCTTATTTTTTGGATAGCAAGGAATGTTTTTAGTAGCAATATTCATTTGTGAAATAAATGTGGATTCACTTAACAAACTATATTCATACTCTGTCAAATTCCTGTTTTTAAACAGTTGGGTTCACTGAGCAAGCTAATTTAATGCCTTACTAAAAAGAAAAAAAAGTGGACATTCTCTCCAGTCAAATATACATGTGGATAGAATTTAAGCAAGTAAGCCTTTTTCTCTGTGGAATACAAAAATATAACTGAGTATATATTTTAAACACATACACACAATGGAAGAAATCAAACTAAATGTGTGTGTTTAACCTCTTCAACTTTCCAAATACTGGATGCGGTAAGATTGGGTATGACAGTCAAGTAGCTAAGTTGAAAGTTTTCTCTTTGTATATGTTATTTTTACCCTTCTCTCTTCAGAATCTAAATGGAAACAGATGACTTCTTCAGAGGTGGTTAGCCATTCTCTTAAAAAAGAAAACCTGTCAATTTTACAAAGATGAATTAAATGATTGATTGTAGAAATAATCATAATTAAAAAACAAGGCTGGGAAAATTAAACCATGTTTGCTATTGAATGTTCTATCTGTTTCTCATTCTTGTTTCACATATGATCATCATTTGGGATAATAATAACCATATACCCAAAGAAATGGGAAAAAAAGAAGATTGAATTATCATAGTTTCTATAGTGTATTTAGTACATTTCCTTTTTGTGCAGTTTACCAGGTTTCTACTGAAGACAGAGATGAGTAGAGAGGCTATAATTATACCAAATAGCCAAGGAAAATTAAATTTTATTCCTGATTACCTTGATTCTCAGGAGAGATCTTGTGAGAATTAATGTTTGTTGTAGGAATTTATACAATCTTATTATTTCACTTTCATCTGTATCAGGTAGTGTAGAAACAATGGATATATCATAACTTTTGTATAACTTCCAATTCTCATCTGTCTTCTCAGCTTGATTGTCACCAGTGGTGTCCAGAAACCGTTTTGGGCACAATTATGAGTAGAAAGCTCTGGCTTTCCTACTTCCTTTGCCAACCCTTTTTGGCATTGTTTTTCTTTCATGTTTCTTAGGAATGTCCTCTTATTTAATGGTTTTTACCTTTAAGTCAGTTAAACATTAGATATTTAACAGACTGTCCCATTCAAGAATTAATTGCATTCACACTTCTTTTGATAAGAAAAAGAATCCCCTAATTTCATAACTTACAAGATGAAAACTTACATGATGAAAATTCAGGTGCTATGGATCATGGAAAGAGAATATTCTTGGTTGAGAGGTCTCCTCAGTATCACTGTAAAAAACCTATGTCTTGCTTTATTCTTTAGACATCCCTTAAAGGGGCATGTGTGTGTGTATGCGTGAGAGAGAGAGAAAGGAGAGAGAGAGAGAGAACACAAGAGTGTTTTCACACTTTCCTCAGCAATAAAAATAACCACAATCCTGTAAACACATTTATAAATCTCTAAAGGGATTTTTTATATGTCTGCCATAATTCTAATTCATAATGATCATAGCCAGATAAAAGAGGCTATATTCACTTACTATATGTATAAAATTTGGGGGAGAAATACTCATAGGTACTATTTACCTATATGTCTTAAGCTGTTGTATTGTATTTACCAGAGGATGCTTTAACAATGCCAAGATGATTTATTTCTAAAGGTAGGAAATGACCACTGTAATTTGTGAGGATTGACAACCAGAACTAGGCAGTGCTATTTAAACCAATGAGTAATCAGAAGAGTTGATAGCTCTCCTTTAAGACTCAGATTTCCTATGAGACATGACACTTTCGCAAACAGTTAGTGAACTATGGTTCTGTGAAAATCAATTTATGATTACTGAAATTTGGGGACATGCCAGTATTTAGCAGAATATGCTTTATAAACTATATAAATTTTATTGGAAGAAAAATCTGCAAAAGAATATCTGAAGCTGTAACTATAGGATTAATATTTTTTTTGAGAGCAGGATAGAGAGAGAGAAAGCAGGAGAGAAAGCAGGAGGCAGCACTCTCTGTAGTGGGGGCAGTATGCAGACATAAGGAGGGAGAGAGAACCTTAAGCGGGCTCATGATTCTGGCCTTGATCTCATGACCTTGAGATCATGACCTGAGCTGAAATCAGGAGTCAGATGCTGAACCAGCTGAGCCATGCAGACACCCCCATATGATTAATTTTTTGTCACTAGAAATATCTATCATTAAAATACTGAACATCTTCCTCAGAGCTACTGGAGATGTTGAGTTGGTATGTAAAATGCTGACAAGATATTGTGAAATACACTCGCTGCAGAATATTCACACTGGGGGTGCCTGAGTGGCTCAGTTGGTTAAGCATCTGCCTTCGGCTCAGGTCATGATCCCAGGGTGCTGGGATTGAGTCCCGCATCGGGCTCCTTGCTCATCAGGAAGCCTGCTTCTCCCACTCTCTCTCTGTCTCCCACTGCTTGTGTTCCCTCTCTTGCTGTGTCTCTCTCTGTCAAATAAATAAAATCTTAAAAAAAAAAAAAAAAGAATATTCACACTGGAGAATGTTTCAATCTACCAAGTATGTATGCCACCATCTCAGCAAGCAGTGAATTACTATCTATAAAAATTCAGAACTTGCTTAATCTGAAATCTCACCAATTATGGCAAGGAAATTACCAAACCAGAAAAATGCAGAGAATCTGAGACATGGCCCTAAGTTGGCTCATTCATTATCCAGTGATCCACGTCATCAAATAAGAAGTGTTGAGGGGGAAAAACAAAGGCAATAAGGAAGAAGGAGGATCAAATAACTAAGACTAGCCCTTTTAAAAAACCCAAATAAGCTTTTTTTTTCTCCTCTCATTCCCAGTGTCCGTCTGATGCTCTCTTTCCTAGAACCAAAAGGTATGCTTTGTCCTATAGTCTTCTCTACCCTTTGCTCTTGCATTAAAACTAACCTTTTTCTGATGCTGTATTCTATAAAACTGTATTTTTAGAAGATTGTTTCTTTCATTGACTTAAGTATTTTTAAATTTTTTTTTAAAGATTTTACTTATTTATTTGACAGACAGAGATCACAAGTAGGAAGAGAGACAGGCAGAGAGAGGGGAGGAGGCAGGCTCCCCGCTGAGCAGAGAGCCCAATGCAGAGCTCGATCCCAGGACCCTGAGATCATGACCTGAGCTGAAGGCAGAGGCTTTAACCCACTGAGTCACCCAGGTGCCCCGACTTAAGTATTTTTAAAACATCTCATATTACTAAGTGATGTGATAGGTGTTAGTGATACAAAGGTGAAGATGAAAGTTACTTCATGTCTGTGTGGATGAAACTATACCTATGAACAGGCTAAAAGTATATCTGTAAGGTCTGTGTAGTTCTACAATTTAATAGACTACTTCTATGGGGAACTAATACTCTAAAAAAATTCATTTTAAAAGAATTTTAGGTACTGCATGGGGATTTTAGGGGTAGTTTAGGTATGGATAAGAAGATGAAAAGGGCAGGCCTTTAACAGTCACACATGTTGGCTTATTCAATATTATTTTTCTGAAAATGTAATGCCATTAACCAGGTAAATATAATACCTGTTAAACACTAAAATTATTTGATCACTGTGGAATATTAATGTATGGTTATCCTGCAAGTCATACAATAGTAAAGTCAAGATTGGGCATTGAGAATGGAGTGTCAGCCATGAAGTAAGGTCATTCTCACAGTCACCTCAGTAAGAGCCAAGTGAAGGAATAACCAGAGATAGACAACAGTGGTTCTCAGGTGATTTTGCCCTCTAGGGAACATCTGACAATGTTTGAAACATTTTTGGTTGTCACAACTGGGGGAGGTACTAACGGCATCTAGTGCATAGAGACCAGGGCTGATACAGAACATTCTACAATGCACAGGGCAGTTCCCCACAACAAAGAATTACCCAGCTCCAAATGTCAATGGTGCTGAGGTAGAGAAACCCTCACATAAAAGTTATTGTGGCATCTCTTTTCCTGAGGGTATCTATTTTACATCCTGAGATTTTTCCAAGAATAGGCTATGAGCAAGGTCTTTATGATAGGATTAAAAATGTGATGTTGTCCCAACCCTACCTAAGAGCATTCAGTGCATTTCTCAAACTTGAATGAACATTAAAATATATGGGCTACTTTAAAACACATATTCCTGAATCTGTGTCCAGGGGCTCTTATTTAGTAGGTTTAGAATAGGACTCAGGAGTCTTAATTTTTTAGGTGATTCTGATGTGAATGTTTGGCGGACCACCATACAATAGGAAACACTGATCTACTGGGTAAAACCCAAGTTCTTTAACATTCACACAAGTCTCTGCCTTGATCCAATCCCTGCATTGTCCCTTCTCCTCTTTTATTCTATGTTCTAGTAATACAGAGCTACTTGAAATTTATTGGAACATTGTACTATTTTATGAATTCTTCTGACCAGGTCTTCTTTGCTTCTTTGCCCTGCTGGTGGCCAACAAGTAGTGTGCTGGTCAATGTTTAGTGGATGTCTAAAAACAAACAAAAATTCCCTGAGTTGTAGTATTTGCCAACTTCTGTGCTATAAATACTTCCACCAGGGCCAGCTTCAAGCTACCAATGTGACATTTCTGGGATAAAATGTGCACAGTCAGCTCTTGAGAGAGTGTGAGTAAGCTCCTACATGGCATTGCAAGTAATCCTTATCTTTTCCCTTCCTTGAGCCTTTCCTGATGGTTTGAGAGTGTTTCTTACACATTAATACTGCGGTTGTTACATTCTCTCATTTGTATTTCTTAACACACGCATTACTTAACTAGACTGAGTTCTTTGAAATGAAGGCCTGTGGTAATAAAAAATGTATTTAGTTAAATTACATTTTAATTCAAATGTTTGTGTATTTATGGTGCTTTTGTATGTTTTCCTTTTGATATACCAAATTATTTAATGAAGTGTTAAAATCTTTAAAGTATTCTCTAAGTTTCAGCTTTAGTCATATTAAAGTGTAGCAAGCCAAGTTAAAATATTAAAGGGGAAAACTGTATCTTCTGGGAGCCAGCCTAAGCACTAATAAAAGTGAAGTATGTGACCTTGGGAAGTTAACTTTGTGCTATTTTTCACTGATAGGGGACTCTCCCAAAGATTCTAAGTTCTGGGTTATTTCAGTTGGAGGAAGTTGTATTTACTTATATAGTACTTTATGGTTAACTTTGCTGAGTAGAGCAAATTATCAGGGACTTTTTAACCTGGACCTTCCCCCCCCCCCCAGAAAAGATCTTACTATTTCACTCCTAAGTAATTACCTTCCTGAATTGGAACATATTTTTGAAGGCAGAAATATTTGATAATTGCTCTGGTACCCAGGGAAGATAGGGTGAAAACTTTTTATGCTGCCATATGAAAAAGCAAACCTTAAATGTGCGCAGATTATTTCATTTTACCTGAAGAGACATATAGTTATCTTTCTGGGCTCTCAAAATATCACTATGTGTATATGTTATCCCAGTCATTTGTCTTCTATAATTATATAGATATTAGATAGTATATTTGTTTTACTGAAAGACCAATTCTAAAAAGTTTAACACTAGTGAATATTCTTTTCTATTAGTGTGTATTTGTATGTAGTGATACACTTAAATAGATTTAACAAATCATAATACCGTATAAACAAAAGAAATTATCTTCCTATAAGGCATAGACATAAGGTTAAATTAAACAAACCATATCGTGCTATGGTATAGTATGTTCCTTCAATGTTTTATGGAATTATAAGTTGAAACCCAAAGAGTGATGCCTCTTCTGGGAGGTAATGGTGTTATAAATCAAGGAATGGAGGAATTTTTAAAAAAAAACCAAAAACCCTTAGTTAGAGAATCCATTTATTTGGTGCCCATACTGTTTTTTTTGTTTTGTTTTGTTTTGTTTTGTTTTCTGGCTTATTTACCTTTTCGTGATTTGTGAAAAGATGCAAGACTTAAAGAGATCTTCTAGATGTGATTCAGTAGGGCAACTCAAATTATTCCCAACTCAAAAGCAAATCCAAAGAATGTTTAACTTTTCTGGCTTAAATTACTTATATAGTTAAATTGGCAGTAAAAACAATTCTATATGCTTCTGAGGCAGATACTTCAGAACAATGATATTTAAACTTAGATTAGCAATTACTCGAGAAGATTGAAAATTATTGAAGAAGATCATTTTATTTTTGATCAGTTGCCTTTTCAGGTTTATTTATTTTCTGTTGAAAAATTACTTGTTTCCAAGCTTGTATCTCAAAGAGAGCTAGAAGAAATTTTGAAAGACTAATATTATATTAGGCATTCATCCCAAAAGTTGATAGGACACAACTGCATAGTAGAAATTGGTGATGTAAAAGGCATGTGTTTCTCAAAAAATGGACTTCATAACTTTCATAAAGCTTTACTCGCTTTGAATGATGGGCTTTTTTTTGCCTAGGAGTGAAATAATTACGTAGGGTACTATACCACAGCACTCTCTTAAAAATATATTGCATCAGGGTCATGATGTTGTAATTTAGATTTTTAAAGGTAAGAGAGTAAGCTTTTAAATTTAATATCTCAGGGACTTTGGATCCTTTCCACCCAAAACTTGGCTTGCAATTTGTCTCCACAGATGATTTTAATGGTTTAAATTAGTTACGGCTTTTCAAATTGTGAAGTAGCCAATTATTTAGCTTTGACCAAAGTTTAAACAATTAGTTCTAACCAGCACCAGTTATTTTAAAAATCAGGTTTTAGAGGAAAAGAAGTAAATGTGGTTAGTTAATTTCTTATTGCTCAGGGACTTAACATATTTAAAAATAAAATTCCAGAGATTTTAGTCTGAAGGGGAACTCCCTATTTCTGTGAATAGTTTCTTGACATATTGTTGTGTGCCAGTGAAAATTTAGAAATGGAGAGAAATGGTTTTAAGACCTAAAACCCTTCAATCCCCTTTCATATACATATTTACGTGGCCCCCACTAAGCCACAGCTTTTGTAGCTTAATTTTGAAGTCAGCTATCACTTGCAAATTGTACAAAAGAAGGGAGAGCTCAAAGGAGGGCATCGATTTCCCAGCTTCACCCCATTGCAAAGTTTAGAGTCTTTCGATTTGCCTTGATCCAGACACTGCAAAAGCCTTTGGTGGCAGGTTGCCAATTTCAGTTAAACTTACACAGTATTAGTCTTACTTGAGAGTTTTTGGATCGCTATTAAATAACTGAGCAGACAGAGGGACATAATGCCCATCTTGTATTGCCTGGATCAACAAGTGGTACTTGAAGGCTGTTAACAGAGCCTGAAAAAGAGGCTCCGTGTGGGGACGCAGGATCCTGAGTACCTTCTCATGGCTAGTATGATTTGTACTTGTGTCCTTTTGTGGGCATTTATGCTAACTGTCATCTTCTGTTATTCCTCTTTGTTTATAAGACCATTGAGACTAACCTTAGGATCAACGTAGGGAAGATAGCTTTGGAAGGGCAGAGGTAAATTTTAAAAACCACTTTCCAGCTATTCTCCTTTCATGTTGAGGTTTAGATGTTCTCCTCTTTGAATAAATGTAGGAAAGACAAAGAAAAATGATCTGATTTATCTGGGATTAAAATATAAGTATGCATTTCAAGAGACAGAATTGCAACCAATTCAGGGCCTCTCAGTTTTTCTGGATGTTTTCCATAACACAGCCTGGTTGACTCAATGACAAGAGTCCATCTAGATACAAAACTGTAAGTCTAATAAATGTCAGAATCTAGTGAAATGAATACTGTATTATTCATAGTAATTTTGGTAGGAAGTGAAAACAGTGGACTGGGAACTAAGTGGTCTGCTACTGTCATTGAGATCTAAACTAGACATAGCCTTTAATCTCCGTTTTTGAATCTGTGAAATGGGGTAAGTTTTATCAGACTTTTTCTAAATTCTCCTACCAAAAAACTAAGGCCATTATGACATTACCTTAAAGACTAGGGTCAGGACAGGATGTAAAAGTGGAAGAAAAAGAGGCACTATCATATTTCTAGAAATGAGAGATTTTTGCAGCCAAATTTAATAATGAAGTGGAATTGAACAAAAGAAAGAAATATGATGTTGGTGTTCTCACACAATAATTAGATCTCCACCCTCCTGACTGCCATCAGCACCCAAAAAACATGCAAGTTTGGGAGAGAGGAAGCAGCTGCCTCATATATCAATTTATAGGATGCCAGTACTTATAAACTAATAAGGACAAAACGGCTGGGAAGGGAGCTGAATTTGGACCCTTGCAAATTTCCTGTGTTCCTCTCTTCCTTCCATGCAATCTCAGAGGGGCCAATAAGTCAAATGCAGGGAGATGGAAATGAAAAATAGTTAGATCAACCTAGCCTAAGAGATGGGGGCACAACAAAGAGGAGGCTGGATTGAAGTGGGATCAAAATGGTGCCCTGTTGGGTACACATGGTACACAGCGTGCTGTTAATTATTCCATTCACATTTTGAAAGCTGCATCAGAATAAACTCTAAATGGGGTAAATGAAACTGCAATAATGAAATCCTATCAGGAGTTTTGAATTGGGTCTGGTGTAATCTTACTGGTGTAGAAGCACCTAATAATTGATTTGTAAGGTAAGTGGAGAAAATAGAAATGTGGTCAAATGTGCTCTAAAAAATGCAGAATTTTCCCTGTACGTAGTATAAAGTCTATTATGTCAGTCAGTTTAGTTTTTGCATACAGTGTATAAAAGATTACCTTGATTTATTTAAAAAGTATTATTTTTGATGTTCCTTTATTAATTTTATGCATTCAAATAGTGATGGAGCACAAACTATGTGCCAGGCACCAAGCCTGCACTGAGATGGACCGTGAATAAGACCCAGTTCCCATGTCCCGCGGCATGTTGTATAGTCAAAGAATACTGGATCATACATCCTTTGTTACAATGGCAAGTGTCAGCAGCCTATGACATAATTATAATTTGACAGAAAACTAAATATTCTATAATCAGGCAATTCTTTCACTGCATATCCACTCCATGTGCTCTGCTAGTATGTAAAATTATACTTACAAATGCTCTTTAGTAGCATTTTTCAAAAATGAAAAATGCCTTTACTCTAAGAATTAATCCCAATTCATTCTAGGTACTGTTTTATGTAGAATTAGGATATGAAGATATTAGCCAAGAGAATGAAAAATGAGTGTACCTGCATACAACTGTGTGTTCTATTTTTTAGGCTTAACAGCTTAGCTGTAACATTTGTACATTAGCTAAATAACATCTCAAGGGGAGCTGGAGATAGAACCTTGATGTCTACTGATTGTACATGTGTGAGTTTGTGCTCTCAAAGGATGGTCCTTAAAAAACTCCCTGCTGGAAGCTATTGTGCATATTGTAAAAGGACTGTTGCTAAGTGCCAATTGAGCTAGTACTGTATACTTGCCATTTAAAAAGAAGATTTCATACCACTTGATTATGTTAAATAGAAATGTTTGAAATTTATACAGAATTACATCAAAATGGCACAGTAGTTATATGTCTAAAGAGCTGTGACTACTCTATCCCACAACTAATGTCAATCCTTCTGGTGGGTGGTTTAATGTAAGACTGTCACAGAATGTATTACACGAGAAGTATAGAAAGTCTTAGAATAGTGAAGCCATAAATATATATTGTAATAGAATCTAAACCCATGTTTTCACTGAAATACACCTACATATATATATGTATCTATGTATATGTGGTGTATATTTTTTAATATTCAAAAACACAAATGAAACTCTGAATTTTAATTATGTAGAGCTCTATATCAATCGAGTCAGTTTTTTTCTTGTGTGTACTCGAAAAAGTCAAAGTATTATGCTTGGTGCCATATAGGGTTCTTGTGTCATAACAATGTATTGTTACTTCTAACAAATTCTTCTGGAAGTGTCGTCTCTTCGGAGGCTTCTAATCTTCCCTCCAAAATGAGGGTGGGAGGAGTTCCAATCTTTAAAGTGAATTGCATCCATCAAGTCAGTGTATTTTCAGTGGATGTGTTCTGTGCCACTTATTAGTGAAGTAGACATGTCATAAATGTAGTAATAAGTTACCTTAAGTTGTTTAAACTATAGAACTTGGAAGGAAGGTAGAGTCTTTACCTTTTCCATCTTCCAACATCCCATGGAAATAACAAAAAATTATTTTTAAAGTGAAAATGAAACTATGCTGTGTGTAAAACAAAATAGAAACAAACAAAAACAAAAACAAACCAAAAAAACAACGTTAAAAAGGGGATAGCTGGGAACCAGAAATTTGGAGAAAATCTTGGACGATAGAATGGAGGTGACAGAAAAAAAATAGAGAGGAAGGAAACGCAAGGAAATGGGTAAGAGCCCATTTCTCCAATGTTTAATCTAGAGTTAGCAAGAGTTTTATAGCGTATGAATTATACCTCAACAAAACTGTTAAAAATGTTTTTTCAGGGTTCCTGGGTGGTCAGGTGGTTGAGGGTCCACCTCTTGATTTTGGCTTGGTCCTATCTCAGGGTCCTAAGATCAGCCCCCCCCCACCCCCCCCGCCAGTGCCCACCCTCAGTGAAGAGTCTACTTGAGACTCTTTCCATCTCCCTCTGTCTGCCCCCCATGCTCTCTCTGTCTCTCAATCTAAAATAAATATTTTTTTTAATATCCTTGCTATTACCAGGAAGAGTTGGGTGGGGACAAGAAGAGGCATTTATATGTCCTAGAAGCAAAAGCATTATAATGCTCCACCTTCCTTGGAATAGTCCCTAAAAATGTTCCCTTAGAGGGATCCCCGCCTGATAACCTGCCCAGTGCTCACAAACCCCAACCAAAGCCTATCTATCCTTCTAGTCTGTCCTGTAACCCGGATACTGGCACCAGCATCCCTCCTCCTTACCCTGCAACCCATTCCCACAAAAAGGATGGGCTCTTTTAGAGACCTTACCTATCTGCAGGGCAATGTATGCCTGTGAAATATACCAATCTGTCTGGTCCTTTAGTCACAAATAGGAACCAACAACCACGTGTCATCAATTGTCTGATGAAAACCCCGTAGTTTGAAAGAGGAGGATCACTAAGAACAAATAGAAATAATTCTGGGAAATAGTATCTTTAGATTTGAGAAAGTGTCTCACAAGCTGCTATTATAAAAATGCCAATCAGAGAACAAAATTAGTCCCTGGGAATTCAAAATTTTGATTGACAAAATTAAAATCCCCGAATGACAGAAAAACTAACTTATTGTAAGTATTTCCTAACAAGTGATTTGAGATGGAAGCTTAAATGTCTTAGAATTTAGAGCAGAAGAAAAGAAATGAAAAAATATGGGACAAAGGTTAAGAGATATGGGGATTTGATCCAGGAGATCCAAAATTCATTCTATAAGGCTTTAAACCAGAGGACAGAAACAAAGGACATGGAACAGGAGATGGAAGAAAAAAATAACACATCTCACAGCTACTAGAATGACAGAAGTTGAGTTTGATAATATTCAGTGTTGGTAAGGGTATGGAAAGTAGGTGACCTTACAAACTGCCTAAGGAAAATACACTTTGCATATCTTGTTTGAGGAAAAATTACCTTTAATTCAGTATTTTACTTCTCAGAATTTGTCTTATGGATGGTTTATCCAAGTGAGCAAGGATATATATTCCAGTATTTAATAAGTAAAATTCAAAACACCTCATCTGTCTATAGTGACCATATATCTATGTAGTTATTAAAAATGAAAAAAATTTCATATGCTGATATGGAGAAATACCAGATATAGACAATTAAATGCCAATAAAATTAAGTATAAAATTGTATGTTATGAAAAGAAGAGCAGATGTATTTCTGGATTCTTTTCTGTGCTTAAATATTTCCTAGCAAAAAGTAAATTACAGGATTCAAATTTTAATTTTGCTTTTAATTAGGTATGTTGTTAAATCACAGGTATTTTCAAAGATAAGAGAAAGATGGTTGAATCTAAAAGTAACCCTAAAGAAACCTGGTTCATTTGATGAAAATCAAAAGTACTAATTCCATACATAAATAATTTTTAATAAAGACAGACTTAAAGCGTTAAAATGGACAAAAGCAGAAACTGATACATTCTCTTCCAGAACAACAGTGCATATTCCTGGATTATTCTTAACTCTGCATCAATTAAGTACTGAATGTGTGAAATATTTCTATGTATTTGCTGATTTCATTATGTGTAAATTGAGAGAGACTCATCTAGCTAAGAGTAGAAAGCCATTTTAAAACTCATTTAAGGAAAAAAGTAAATGTATACTAATGTCTCCTATTCGTCTAAAATGACAAACTATTTTATGGATTATCCAAGCTATTTGTCACTTTCTCTTGCCTCTTCAACTACTAATTTCTGGTCACTTTATTCTTAATCATCAGGGAAAAATTATATAGATTTGAAGTTCAAACATGTACTTTTTCCAGTCACTATTGACTCAAGAAAACAAGATTGATAGGAAAGAATATTGAGTCTAAGAGATAAAATATATACACAGATAAATATTTAACAGAGGAATCAACATACAGTAACACATACAATCATAGTGGAGTGGTGGTAAAAAGACTAGTACTTGGGCCTTCTGAAAAGTAACCTAGTATCTTGGACACTTTATTAGTTCCCAAGCTGTGTACCATGAAGAACTGGTATCCCAAAAAGTTAATACATTTATTTGAAAGGGTTTCTATACTTCTCTTTCTGGCATTCTGGCTTATTAGATGGTCTAAGGGACCCTTCCACATAAAGCAGCTATATTATGAGAAGATCGTCTTTGAGGTATTGATGGTTTTCTGAGCTGCAGGACATGCTTTCAAGACTTTTCTACTGCCCCTTCCACACACATACAGTGAACTGGAACCGAATCAGTGGGGTGGAGCTGGGACAAAAAAGATAAAGAAGTCAAGATGCCAATAGCAGCATTGCCATCCAGACGGTGAGACTTCTCTGGGGAGGTGGTGAAGTTGGAACTGGGATCGCCTTGCAAAAATCAAGAAGAGGACTGAAGTGGTTCTAGGTTGATATCCCTCCCAGTCACCCACAAAAGGAAGTAGTTTTTAGAGGAAACCTTTCCTAATTAGGCCCATGGGACAGGGAAGGATTAAGTAAAACATTTATAATGGAAGATCATCAAGCCCATAAGGAGGTTAGCCATGTTAAGAAAAAAGCTAAACTGTGAACAAAAGATTTAGACATTAAGGAATACTGATATTAGAATTGCTAGACAATTTACATAATTGCATAAGAAATCTTTATTTTTTTTTAATTTAATTTTTTTCAGTGTTCCAAGATTCATTGTTTATGTACCACATGCGGTGCTCCATGCAATACATGCCCTCCTTAATACCCACCACTAGGCTCACCCAACCCCCCACTCCCCTCCCCTCCAAAACCCTCAGTTTGTTTCTCAGAGAAGAAATCTTTAAAGAATCAAAAGATGCATTAACAAAGGTGAGCATGAGTCAAAAACTATCAGGAATGAACTGAGAGATCTGAAAAACAGAATACTTC
Organism: Martes martes; assembly: GCF_963455335.1. Classification (NCBI taxonomy): domain Eukaryota; kingdom Metazoa; phylum Chordata; class Mammalia; order Carnivora; family Mustelidae; genus Martes; species Martes martes. Next base: position 74,369,881 of record NC_137899.1, on the reverse strand, counting down.
CAGAATGAAAAACACAAGTGTGAGAAAGAAAAAACCTCAATGCACAGTTTAAAGAGTAGATAAGACATAGTGAAGTACAGTTAAAAATAAAAATGAGATATTCTCTCACACATGTTAAGGGAACTATTTTTAAGATTTTATTTATTTAACGGAATGAGCAGGGGGAAGGCCAGGCAGAGGGAGAGGGAGAGGGAGAAGCAGGCCCCTTGCTGAGCAGGGAGCCCAATGTGGGTCTCAATCACAGGACCCTGGGATTGTGACCTGAGCCAAAATCAAAAGTTGGTTGCTTAACCAACTGAGCCACCCAGGTGTCCCCAAGGAAGAACTATTATCAAAAACAAAAGATTTAGTGAGGCTGTGGAGAAATTGGAACAAGTCTACATTGTTGGGAATGTAAATTTGTGCAATCACTATGGAAAACAGTAGAGAGGTTTCTTAAAAAGTTAAAACTAGTGCTAGTATGGTGCACCTGGGTGGCTCAGTTGGTTAAGTGTCTGACTCTTGGTTTCAGCTCAGGTCATAATCAAAGGGTTGTGAGATCTAACCCCAAGTGAGGCTCTGTGCTCAGTGGGGAGTTGAGATTCTCCCTTTGCCCCTCCCTCCGCTCATGCACACATTCTTTTAAACAAGTGTGTCTTTAAAATGTTTAAAAATAGTACTACCATATGATCCAGCATTTCTGGGTATATATTCAAAAGAATAGAAATCAGAATCTCAAAGAGCTATCTGTACCCCAGTGTTTATTGCAGCGTTACTCACAATAGCCAAGATGTAGGAACAACTCACATATCCACTAATGGATAAAGAAATATATGTGAATATTATTCAGCCTTAAAAAGAAGAGAAGAGGAAGGAGAGGGAGAGGAAGGGGAGGGAAGGGAAGAGAAGAGGAAGGGGGAAAAAAGAAAAGGAAAAGGAAAAGATAAATGTTGCTTGGAAAAAAAAAAAAAAAGAAGAAGAAAGAAAGAAAACCGCTTCTTGCCAACCATGGAATCCTTCCAATGATAATCTGTAACGGGGCTGATTGGTCCAGCTGTCTTCAGCTATTTATGAGTTGCACATGATGTATCTCTGCACTGGCTGAGCTCCAAATCACCCAGAAGCTGGGGGAAAGGGACATGGAGGAGTCCCTGGAGAATCTGAGGAAACACAATACACTTGTCTCCCTTTTTTTGAGCAGCACCCTTCTGAAAGGAAAAATATGTTTCTTTTCTCTTATTTGTGCTTAATGCCTGCTTTTTTCACTCAGAGGGAACCTGAATACAAATGCGCTCAGACACCTACTTTCCTTAAAGAAGTTGTCGTCTTCTTTTCATGGATGTTGCTTATAATGATGAGTTCTAACTCCTAGACCTCAGGAGTTAGAGGTGCTAGAAAAAGGAAAAACAGTCTGATTCATTCCCACCCACCTCTGAAAACAGTGGTCATTATCTTGTGAAATTGAAATTTTCATATATAGGTTCCTATCAGTATATAAATAATCCTTTGCACTTGTAGGTGCCTACTCTTACACGTATGTACCAAGAAACAGGTTAAAGAATATTTGTAGGAAATATTTGTAGGAGAATTGCTCAAAATAGTAGAAAGACTGAAAATGTATATCAAAACTCAAATGTATATCTATAGGAAGCAACAAATAAGTGGAATATACAAGGGACATATTACAAGGGAATTTCACACAGTGATGAAAAGGAATGCTCAACGGCTATAGATTATGCACTGCCATATGGTTGAAACTTAGGAATGCAACAACAACAAAAAGTCCCAAGTTTCAAAATACCGCATGTCATGTTTTCATAAATCTTAAGAGCAAACAAACTAGCCAATATATTGTTTTTCCATTTATCATATGTGATAAAAAAAATTTTTTTAAAAAGACAAAGTAATGACAAATACAGAATTCAAATTAGTGGTTAGTTACTTCTGGGGGTGAAGTGAAGAGGGACATAGAGAAGATCATACAGACGCATGCCAAGTTATTGGTAAACTTTTCATTCTTGGATTGTGTGGTGAGGTCAGAGGTGTTTGATGTATTATTTTATATATATATGCCTATGTGTGTTACATGTATTTGTATGTGTCAAATGTTATATTTTGAAAGGTAATGAAGAAAATAGCTTAAACATTTTAAGTGGTTTCTTAGTAAGATATGTGGGAAACAATTAAAATAATACATTTAAAGTGCGACTTTTTAGAGATTTTGGCATATTATTCACTGTGAATCTTGAAATGGAAGTATATTTTTTAAACCATTTAGAAGAAGAAAATCTCCTAAGTAAATGAGAATGTCCCTCTCCTTCTAAACTCCTCTACCACTGATCTGCCATTATATCTAAAAGTATACTCTTTTCCCCTTAATGCATTAAGTATCCACTAGCCCACTGATAAATTGTAAATATCTTTGGGTGAGATTGTATGTTAATCAACAACCTTTTAGTACCTAAGAGTTTTATCTGGTAATAATGTGTTACTTTTGAAGCAGAAAGTATCTCTGAAGAAGTGGGCAACAGGACAGGTAAGTTTAGTTTTGTAAGAGAAGGGGAGGTGCTAGGTCCAAGGAATGGAGAAATGTATAGGACACGTGGGCCTTGATGACTGCTGCTATATGGCGTTTACTGTGAGGTCAGGGAATCTCCTGATGGGAGAGAGGTATCAGGAGGAAGAGAAGGGAAAGTGGGTTTATATGGCTTATTTAGTAGCTGCCATCACTTCCTTTGTGCACTTAGTCTTGCTTTTTGATTCCTTCCAAGCTTGAACCAACCATGATTTAACTAGGTGTTTTTTTTTTCTTACTTAAAAAAAAAAAATTATGCATTTATTTGAGAGAGAGAGACAGAGATAGCAAGAGAGCAGGGACAGGGAGGAGAGGGAGAAGCAGGCTCTCCACTGAGCATCCCAGGACCCTGGGATCTTCACCTGAGTTGAAGGTAGATGCTTAACCGACTGAGCCACCCAGGCATCCCTAACTAGGTGTGTTGTAGCAGACACTGTCAGTGCTTGACTCACACTCCTCCCCCCAGCTTACTCCAGGGTTCACCTGCAGCTCTGATGCATGGTGATTTTATATTCCAGAGGCTTCCTACCTTAAGCACCAGTGTCCCTCTCTATCTGAGGTCACTTTCACCTAGATTTACAGAGCAAGCCCAAAGTGTCTTGTTTTAAAAACCACTAAGAGCCACCCTCAACGACTGAGAGAAGAGAGATGGCACGTACCCACGCTGTCTGCTACCTGGAGGTGTGTTTATAGTGTCTTTTGAAGATTCCCAGGGGGATTGAACTCCAGTCGCTCCCAGTGGTCACTTACTCATTGACATATCCGCTTTATGGCCCTCTTCCCTCCATTTCTCATTCAGTCGTTCTCACACTCAGCTTTCTGGGATCACCTCCAAATAAATTACTTGACCTAAATCTTTATCTCAGGGCAAAATGTGTATCTATAGGAAGCAGCAAATAAGTGGAATATACAAGGGACAGAAAATTGACATGTATGCACTCAGATTTTTTTAACACTTTCTCCTCCCTGAATTGTTCAGTAGTATTTCTTATGGATACAAAAAATGCCAGAGTAAGTGTTAGATGCAGCAGCATTTTAAGTATGGTGTGTTATTGTGGTGCCCACGCTACATATATTTACACAAAGTTCTTTAATCAATCTGTTTCTCTCACTCCTTCTACTACCAGGGCAAAGGCTCACCATATTGCACAAAATAAAGTTATTTCTGCTGCAGGCAGGTTACTTATCATTAAGCCTCATCTGTCAAACTCAATACAAAAAAATCTAGAAGCCAGTCCCCGAGTGACTGTTTTGAAGCTGTGGTACATGGTGGGGAGGGTGGAAGTATGAAGAGAAGGGGGAGGTTGATCATGCCTTTTTAATTGAGAGCTGATGCTTTCCAGCTTTGTCACTTTCTCTGCATGTCAGTAGAAGAGGGTTTTTCTAATCACCAATGATCTTTGAAGAATTTAACAGGCAATTCTATCTTGTATTTTGAGAATTTGGAACACTGGTGGCTCACCTCAGAACCAGAGTTGTAGGTAACCAATTACACCCTGCTAAGTCAGTCTGATCCATGATAAATGTATGTCTAGAGTACCAGGAAATTACACAATAAGGTGCTGGTGTAGTCTTTTGGATATTTTCTGTCAGTAAATGCAAACTGGTACGATAGTATTTAGGACAGTAATACAATGAGCAACTGTATTCTGCCCTATTGAAAAAGTTGTACCAGTGGCCCAAGCTGGGAATTCATGACTGTTCATATATACATTCGTATTTGTAAAGCACCTAGGAACCCCTCGTCTGCCATTTCTGAGGTAATTGCTCTTAGCAATTTCACAAGACAAATTGGAAAGTAATCGGAATTTTCCCAAGCTCCCTTAAATCAGTAGAGAATCTGTGTTGAATCCACTGATTATCATAGACATGATAGGGGAGCCAGAAGAAAATGTTTTCCTTTGACCTCTCAGCAGTGTCAGGCTACTTGCTGGCAAGGACCCATAGCACTAGTAGAGGAAGAATTAGGAACATGTCCCTTTGAAAAAGTATGGTATCTGCATTTGCTGAGGTTGGAGGAAGATCTGAATAGAAATCAGCCATGAAGCCCTGGTCATCCTTCCTTGACCTCCCCTAAGGACGGAACAGTACTAATTAATGGGGTTTTCTTAGTAACAGCCAAGGATCCAATAAACATTTCGAAACACACGGTGCCTCCTTACATGTACATTGAAAATGAGAAGCTGGTGAGCATCTCTGTATAGTTCAGGGTAACATTAAAACCCAGAAAGAAAAAGATGTGACCTGGAAGATTTTGTAACTGAGTGGTTATTCTAATGTGAGATGCCTCTTTAAGTCTTAAGTGAAAACAGTTAGGTGGTCTGCTTAGCCAGAATTCCTATAGAGTGTTGACAGAGAAATAGCTTCACTGTTAATTTAAACACGGAGACGCCAACCATGGGCAAAGTTTTCCATTTGTGTCATTTTTCTTTCTTTATGTGCCATGGTGTACTGGAACCAGCTCAGGTTGCTTAGGGAGGGCCCCTTGTGCACCTCTCTTCCAAACTCTACATTTGCTGACGTCAAGATTGGTAGCTTGAAATTGGTAAGAGTGGGAATATTTATACCACAGAAACAAGAAATGGGCAAATGTTATAAATCAGAGCTCCCTCCCACCTCAGCCTGTTGTTAAACATTTATAAATATATGCCCATTTATATTGAAATAAGAAACGAAAACAAGCAGAGATCTCTAGCTCCTTGCCTTTGGCCAGGGAATTCATCTCACTTGGATACTTTGGTCATGATGAGCCTGGGCCCTGGGGCAACATTGGAATATTCATGAGTCAGTGTGTTTTATCTGGTAAATGTCTAATTTTTAAACTCTGGGCAAGTGACCCAATCTCTGTGAGACTTGGACTTCTCATATGCAAAAACAGTTGTAATACCTGCCCTATCTATCTCACAGGCTTGTGGTGAGATTTCAAATGAATAATGCATGTGAACATCTAATTATAATATACATGTAATTATATACTGTATAATATACATACAGATATATTTAGTGTACTTATACATAATATTCAATATTATGGTAATAGTAGCTAATAATTATCATTTATTTAGTGTTTAATATTGCCCAGCACTGTTATAAGTGCCTTGCATGTTTTAATCATTTTATCCTTATCAACCATATTGAGTTGGTGCTATTATCATTCCCATTTTACACATGTGAAAACTAAGGTACAATGAAGTTAAATAACTTCCCCAAGCACATGCCATTAGTAAATGTGACAAACCCAGGCAGTCTAGCTTCAGATCCTGAACGCAGGCTGAGTGCCAAAGTTCGCAGAGAGATCTGAGACAGTGTTGTATATAAAGGCAAAATACAAGTATTTTTGATAGAAAAGTGATTTGCTAGGAATGTGAACTTTAATTTCTGCATTGGCACCTTGTTATGTAAACCACAAAACATCATAGTGAAAAGAGAAGAAAATTAAATACAATGGACAGCTTCTTTTCCTTAGATTATATATCATATTGAAGATACAAATGTTGATATTGCTATAATGCCAGGAAACCTCTAAGATTTTTGTTTCATGGATCTTTAAAAACAAGGAAAACTATATTACTTTCTTCTGTAAAGCAATAGGATCACATTATCAAATATTTGGGGAGAGGAGAAAAATCTTATTTCTAAAATCAATGTGATATGTTGGTGGTATTTTTTTTTCCAGTATTGTTTTTCTTTTGCAAATAAGAGTTTAAAATCATAGTTTTTATATGAAACTTTTTTAACTTAAAATGCCAATATAAACATTTTCCATGTTTATATATATTACATATATATAAACATTAATTTTCAATACCATGAGCAGAATGCCAACAATGACACCATAGTGGTAAGTAGTGGGACTTGCAGGCCATACAGGATGCTTTGTAGGTGATACAAACTTTAAATTTGTGTTACAGTGGCAGGATTTGGCTTTTAGGATGCTTGTTGTTGTGGTGAAGATGGAAAGTAGTCAAAGGAAATCTAGATTGGTGGCCAGGAGACCACAGAAGAGGGTTTTCCAGTAGTTCAAGGAAGATATGACAAAGTTCTGAATTGGGCCATTAATAATAAACAGCAAAAGAAGAAAATAGATTTATAAAATAATCAACACATAAAAACAAGTGGTGACTAATTGAATGGAGTATAAGGGAAAACTTTTTGTGGGAGAAAGTTTCTCAGTATAGTTTTGAATATGTTGAACTTAAAAGGTTTGTTTTATTTTTAAGCAGCAGCTGTGTCCTGTAAGCAGTTTGATATATGAACATATATGTAAATATATAAATACATTCAGGGGCGCCTGGGTGGCTCAGTTGTGAAGCGTCTGTCTTCAGCTCAGGTCATGATCTCAGGGTCCTGGGATAGAGCCCCACATTGGGGTATCGCTTCTCCTTCTTTCACTCCCCCTGCTTGTGTTCCTGCTCTTGCTGTCTCTCTCTCTGTCAAATAAATAAGTAAAATCTTTTAAAAATATATAAATACATTCATTGAAAACTTAGGAAGAAATTATTAAGATATTATCAAACCAGGAGGGTGAATGAGATGGCCTTAAGGATCACACCAAAAACAAGAGGGTGAAAAGCAGAAATTAGAGGACAGAGAAGTACAAAAACAAAAGCAGTAATTACTAAATAAGCAAAAGCAATGATGAAAGAAACATAAAAAAACTGGCAGACAATGTCGTGGAAACAGGAAAGAGAGACACGGGCACCTTGTTAAGGCCAGTTTCTTTGGAAGGGGTTGGAGGGAGGTCAACTTGCAGATGCTTTTGCATCAAAGTGAATCAATTTTCATTCTTAATCTTTATATATAATATCTTCGAAAGGACAAATTTGGTCTTATTTTTTTCAATTTTTTTGGATTTATTGGTGTTTTCTGTTCCTTTATTTAAATCAGCTGTTCTCAGCAAGTGAACCAATGGGAGTCCCCAAGACCCTTTTAAGGGATTCTCAAAGCCAAAACTATTTTCATAATAGTACTAAGACATCACCTACCTTATTCAACTCTCATTTTCTAGTAAGTGTACAGTAGCATTTTCCAGAGGTTGTATGACAGTTGATGATGTCATCATGCTGACAGTTAATGGAATGTGTATTTGCCCTGTAACTGTGTTCTTATTTTTATTTAATTTAATTTATTTATTTTAAAGATATTATTTATTTGTCAGAGACAGCGAGAAAGAGAGCGCACAAGCAGGGAAAGAGGCAAGCAGAGGGAAAAGCAAGCTCCCCACTGAGCAAGGAGCCCATGTGGGACTCAGTCCTAGGCCCCTAGGATTATGACCTGAGCCCAAAGGCAGGTGCTCAACTGACTGAGCCACGCAGGTGTCCCTATAACTGTCTTTTTAAAATTGCCCAGTTTTTGACTATGACAAGTGTTAACACATATAACCCACATAAACAAAACTCTTTTTGGGTCGTCTGTAATTTTTAAAAGTGTAAAATCAGTTTAAGAACTGATTTATGTTTTCTTTGTTTTTTCTTATGAATTGGAAGTTATATGCCTATTTTTATTTCTACAGATGTCTGCCTTTAAGGAAAAAGAACAAATACACATATTAGTTAAAAACATCAAGAATTAAGGCATATCTATTGATATAGCTACAATGGAAATATTTAAGTGAATAATTTTAATTTCCCTTCAATACTTCTGTGCTTTGGAATTTCAAATCCAAGATGTAATTAGTTTCATTTCGTTATCTATCTCTGTTTTCAAGACCTATTTTTAACATGGCTACTATTTTGTACATAGTTATTTCAGTAAATTTTTATAATTATTGAGTTGTATATCTTGATCAATAGGCATAAATTTATAGAGCCATTATATAGTTGAAAATTTCTTTACTTTATATATCACTTAACCATGACTCGGCATAGACTTAGTCAGTTATGTACTTTTTTTACCACACAAAACCCTGATTTAGTTGTTTGATATGTTATGGCTTTTAATGTTAGATAGAACTCTTAAAAAAGCATTATTTTTCTTCTGATAATGTTATGGCTGAATTGTGTTCCCCTCCTCACCCTCCCTCCAATTCATATGTTGAAGTCCTAACTGCCAGTACTTCAGAATATGGCTATATTTGGAGATACAGATTTTAAAGTGGTCATTAAGTTAAAATAAAGTTATTAGGGTGGGTTTTCACACAGTATGACTGGTGTCCTTAAAAACGGAGTAGGAAGCAGACATGCATGCCAAGAAGACTCCATGAAGATGCAGAGAGAAGATGGCGATCTACAAGCCCAGGAGAGAGGCCTCAGAAAGAAACAAGTCTGCCAGTACATTTATCTTGGCCCTCTAGCCTCCAGAACTAGGAGAAGTTAAATTAAGCCATCTAATCTGAGGAACTTTGTTATGGCAGCCCTAGCAAATTAATACAGAATATTCACTGTATCTTAATGTAATCTGAATCTTAATTATTTCTGTTTACAACTCCATAAAAAAAATTTTATGTAACATTACTATTCCAAAAGTTCAAACCATATGATTGGTTGATGCTTATGAAACTGCAGTACAGAACACTATTTTTGCAGGATGTTTTTTCTTTGAAAGAAGGAAATTCATGGTCAAGTAATTTTGGAAAACACTTGATTATAGCATAATTTCTTAGAAATGTTAATATCCAATTTTCCATCTTGACTGTCTAAAAAGGGGCACTAATCTGATTTCTGAAACCTACCTCTTTTTATATGGGACAGTAATCCAATAAGTAGAATTTTTAAAATTACTTTTAATATTTGTTGCAAAATGAGGTCTTTTAATCTGCAGAATTGTATCTTTCTCCAGATCCAAACAGGTTTGTTGTTGTTGTTGTTGTTGTTGTTTCCTTCCCCTTGTATCTATGGCCAACTTAGATTGAAGGTTATTGGTCCTGTCCCAATTGGTCTAATCCCCTTTTCTGAAATACTGATTGGCCATGAATGCAGTTTCATTTCTTCTTATTCCACATTTCTAATCTTCTCACTTTTCTTTTTCATCTCTTTGTCCTTATGCTCTGTGCTCTGGGAGAGTTTCTCAAGATTTCCTTAATCATTGATTTAATTTTATGTAGTGTTGATTTTGTTCTTTTTATCCTTAAAGCTGATATATATCTTAAGATATTTTATTTTTAGTTTCCTTACAATAGTTCCTTATTTCATCCTTCGCTCTTTTACATCTGTCTGCTATTCATTTAACCTCTCTTTCATCTGAGACTATTTTGTCTTATTTAATATTTCATCTCCTTTTTCAGTGTTCATGCTCCTCCATTTAATAATGAGTATAAGATCTGCTTTCCCCCAAACACTTCTGTTTGCTCTAGTAAATTTTTCAAGAGTTTCTTTTGCTTTCATTCTTGAATAATATTAGTTTTCATCTTAGTGTATGATGTGGATTCTCTTCACAGTTTTTATGGTGGGTGCATACATGTGTGCCATGTATCTAAAGGTGTATCCATGGCATGAGAATGTACATGTTTGTGTTTCTTATACTTCTGATAATAGGACTCTTTGGGTTAGTTGTTTTGTTTTTGTTTTTGGCCAATATTTGTTTGTTTTTTGGCCAATATTTGGAGTGGGAGGACCTTTCTTGACTGCCCTCATTGCTTCCTTAGGTGCTGTCAGCATCTACTTTTAAGTTATTAAGTCAGAAGTCTGGTTCTCTCTCCCTGCGATTTTCTGGTTTGCAATTACTAATTGACTAATAAAATCACTGATATTTACTGAGTGATTACTATGTGCCAGATATTATTCTAAGTGTTTTAGGTGATTTCACTCACTTAAGCCTCACAAAAGAAGTCTATGGGGATACCAAGGGACAGAGAAGTTAACTTACTGAAGGCCATGTAATCTTTAAGGAGCCAAGCCTAAGGCACTTGACCACTGTGTAATACCATCTGTCTTGTACATGCTACTGGATTGAGGGTTTGGGGAGTCTCCATCTCCCACTGCTCATCATCTGAGCATGCAGTATTACTTCAAATATACACCAATTATTTGAAAAAGTTCTGTAATCTTTGGCTTATTTGGAAAAACTGCAACTTCAGAGTGCATAGCATACAAATCTGTTCCTACCTTGGAACCTTCCGGTTGCAAAATTCCCATTACAAGAGGATATACTGCGCTGGCCATGCCTTTAAATGATTGGCTTAGTTTTGTTCTTGGAAAATAGCCTTCAAATAGATATAGAAACAGAGGTTCTGGTGGGGAAAATCATGTGTAATGGTCCTGTCCTGCTCAGAAAGTATCTCTTTGGCATAGTAGAGAGGTGCATGCAGAATCCTTTCTGTTAAGACATCAAGTTTTTGACACAAGCACACAGTGGGATTCGATGGAAATGTCCCTCTTTGTTCCTGCCTAGCCCTGATAATGTGCCTTAGGGCTCCTTTACTTTGGTCATGGAAATTCCTCCTGGGGTCATGCAGACTGTAAAGACCATTTCTAGTTACTAGCACTATGGAAACTGTTCTGGTCTTTGTGCATTTGCATGAACACATTGAAAGGAAAGTTTAACCTTATATTTTACGCCAAGTAGCGAGCCAGTCTCGTATTCTGACCAGGCAGTTTAGAGAGCCAGGGTTAGGTGTGAAATGAGGTCATTGAGCGCAAAGGTCCACAGTATAGATGAGACGATTTCAAGATGAAAAGTAAACCTGAAACATCAAGTTCAGAGCTATGATGGAAAGGAAAAAATAATTTAAAAAGAAGGCCCAATAGTGGCAATCAGGTAGGAATGAGCCAGAACTTATGAAAAAGATCATTGTGATTATGGTCTATAGATAATTTGATTGTTGTATGGATGTCTGGCTATTTTCATGGCTAAGGGAAACTATTAAGGCCAAATAATTTAAATGAATTTATTTTAAATTATATTAAATATTAATCTATTAAGACCAAATTCATTAAATACATAAGCCTTTTCATCCAAGATGCCAAAGATTCTAATTCTCAGGCATGCCAAGAAGAGGGAGGTTCTTAGCCAGAATTGTTGCATGGGCTGCTTGGACAAGGTTCACTGGACTTTCACTGAAATGAATCATGGCATCTTTGCGAACCTTCAAATCTTGAACGGAAAATTAAAATTATCTATTTTGAGTGAATGGGAAAATGAATGTGGAAAAGAGTAGGCTGTGGAAGTTTAGTATCAATGAAACAGGAGAGATTCATTTGGAGGTGTACTACAGGAGTCACAAATCTCAGATCTGATGCCCTGAATCACTCTGATGTAGTTGACTTCTGGCAAAGTGGGATGCTTAAAGAGCTGAACAGGAGAGTATTTTCCCTCCTAAATGGGCTCCCTTTGGCCTAATGCTGATTAACATAATTCTTGAACCAATTTTGATCTTTCAGCACCACATCCTCAGGTTCCACCAGAAAAGCCAACGATCCATTCAACTTTTGTCAGTAACAGCTGCAACATAGAGTGTTAGTAGGCGTTGAAAATACTGGAACCCTGAAAAGGGCATTTTGGATAGAGAAGGCATCGAGTTGTGTGTTCTTGGCAATAACATATTAATAATAATAATAATTTAATAATAAGTAGGTGAACTGGTTGTTAGTGGGATATATTCTATCACATTTTAATCTGCTCTTTCTGACAAGGAGTCAGTGGATGGTCGGTACTAAGTAGATAGATATTAATTTGGAAGGTGTAAAGCAGTGCTTTCAATATTTGGTTGATAAACATGGAGCTTCATAATTTGGGTCACTAGGTGACTCTTGGATATAAAATGTGTGGTCAGTGATTCACTAATGGAAGGCGAATATGGCAAATGTTAGTGAGGAAATGAAATGTTTTATCATCATGTTGAAAATCAACCATCACTAAGATAGGCTGATTTTCATGGGGACGTGTTAAAAAAGGAATAAAATCCAGAGCAATCCATATTCTGAAAATATTAAAAAATCAAGAGGACACTAAGTTCTTAGGTTTCCTGATCTGGTCCTTGATTTAAACATACGTATCTGCATAAGTGGTGCTATAGTACAGTGCATGTTCCCAAAATGAAGCCCATGGAATTTCCCATGGCCTATATTTAATATCATCAGCTTTCTTTGCTCTTTGCAGGTATATACACATACTGACCTGTACCTGAGGAACTCTCTTTGTTTTTAAAGATTTATTTATTTATTTTAGAGAGAGCGAACATGAGTAGGGGAAGGGGCAGAGGGAGAGAATATCCAGGCAGATTCCCACTGAGAGCAGAGGCTTGATCTCAGAACCCATGAGATCAGGACCTGAGCTGAAACCAAGAGTCAGATGCCAAACAGACTGAGTAACCCAGGTGCCCCTCAGGAACTCTTAAATGGCCACTGCAACTGGACTTTTTTTTTTTTTTTCCCCAAGACTTTTTTAGGCAGCTAAATGTTGAAATAAATGGCTAAAATTTTCATTTTCTTGTCCTGGAGCTTATCCTAATGTTAGATTAAATATATCACCTTGTTGCATTTTGGGTTTAGATAAAAGCAACCGTTTTGTAGGTTGGGTTATTTCCTTTTGAACCTGGAGTTCAGAATGCCCTGAGCACAAGGAGATATATAGGTGTACTACATTCTAGCACATGCAATCTTTCAGTCAGAGTGATCTTAGCCTTATTTAGAGTCTTTTACTTTAGAGACATTTACTTTGTGGCAGGAACTGCTACTTGTTTCCTGAAGTGCATTTTCCATTCCTTCTTAGGCTATAGAATTAGATTGCATTTCTAAGCTTCCTTTGCAATGAGGAATGGCCAGATAATGGGGTTGTAATCAAAAGAATGTGAACAGAAGTGATATGTGTCACTTTTAGGCTCGGCACAGTTCTGCTTACCTGAATTGCTCTGTGGTTTTCTGGCAACTTTTATGACAGTTTTTGAGACCACATATTGAAGACGGCAGAGATGCCATCATCCTAAGTCTCCAGATGAAAATCGTGGGGGGACCCATCACCTCACCCTCACCTTTGCCAATATGGATAGACAGTGGAACATTATGGAAGCAAGAAATGTTTGTTGCACTGAGCCACTGCATGATGGATCTATTTATTATTGCAACACATACTATGCTAAAGTACCTTTAAATGATATGCTCAGTTTTTCTCATTTAAATACAGTTTTACAGGTACATTGTTATATTGAATAAGAACATAGATGCACAGTAGCTGGCATGTAGTAAGTGCTCAAAGTAGTAGTTATCCTTAATGATATGATCCTAGGTCAAAAGGAATTCTTACAACTCACTTGTATAACAAGTTTTTGTTAACAAACAAGCTGCAGAATGAAAAATGTATTGTTACTTGGAATGTTAGCAGGCTTCTAAACTAATACCTCAAGGATCAATCCAAATGGATAGTGCCCCAAGAAATTTTTCTTTCTAAAAATGGCTGAAATTTCTTGTCCCTGTTTTCTCCAATCGAGCTTCTGTGAGTGTTTTTATTAACCCCATGGTAGGCAGAGTTCTTAGTGGGCCTTCAGTGACCTCACCTCCTTGAATCCCATCCAAATGCAATTACCGCCTGCTTGAATGTGGGTTGGACGTAGGGAATTGCTTCTCATCAGTGGACTACAACAAAAGTGATGGGATGTCACTTCCATTACTAGTTTATAGAAGCTTACGGTTTTGATCTTGCTAGCACACTTTTTTTATTGCCTTCCTTGACTTACACACTCAAAAAATCAAGCTGCCAGGTTGGAGAAGCCTATCACAAGGAACTGAGGGTATGCTTTGACCAGCTGAGGTCCACAGTCTGACCATATCTGAGGAATTGAATTCTGCCAAGGGAAGCCAAGGAAACGGAAATGGATCCTTCTCCGTTGGGGTTTCAGATGAAACTGCAGACCTTGGGCTGACACCTTAGTTGTAGCCTCGTGAAAAAGTGTAAACCACAGGATCCAGCTAAGCTATGTCCGGATTTCTGATCCCTAGAAACTATGGGATAATATATGTGTATTAAAATTGCTAAATTTGGGGATAATTTCTTATGTGGCATTTGATAACTAATACAGATCAAGTATTAGGCTATGGACTATAAACTTCATGGATCAATCAAAATGGCTTGTCCCCTCAGATACATTTCTTCAGTACCCACAGTTGAAATGATTATACTTCTGGTTTTTCGTTTGTTTGCTTGCTTTTGTTTTTGTTTTTGCTTTGTTAAAGAATGTGTATAAGTATTTGTCATAGCATCTATTTCATTTCAATGTATGATAACTCTTTCATGCCAGTTTGGTATTCTCTAATAGAATCTATGCCTCTTGAAGGGAATGATGGTATCTTATCTACTTTCTTTGTGTTTTCTACAGTTTGAACCAATTAGTATTCAGTGAATAGCATAATGCTAAAATAATGCTATATCTTCTACTTTGGAAATTTACATTTCTACTGGTTTAGGGTACTACAAATTTTCTTTTCCAAAGAAAAGTACCTCATTTCTCTCAAATTATGGACAAAGCATTTTTCTTTTGCAATTAAAATTAAATCTATTTTCAAATATGTCATGTACAATTAAGTTTCTAGGATCATTAACCATATATTTGTACAATTTTACTTAATTTACCTTTAGTATATTTTTCTAGAAAAATAATTTATTCATAGAACTTTTTCATAGACTCAGCAGAGAATTAATTTAAAGAACATGATTGACATTTACTAACTGAATGCAGTTTTTTTGCATAGTAACAATATTAGAAGCTTTATGATATAGATACAGATTTTATTAAAGCATGTAGAAATATTTAAGGATCTAGAAATCCAGTATCATCAATGTAAACTAAAAGTGAAACCCTAAAAAGTATGGTATATATCTATAAGTAACCAAAAGTAATATATAAAATGCATGTGGAGTCACCTGGGTGGTTCAGTCAGTTAAGAGTCTGGTTTCAACTCAGGTAGTGATCCGAAGGTCCCAGGGTCAAGTCCCCCCTCAGGCTCCCTGCTCAGAGGGTAGCCTGCTTCTCCCTCTGCCTACCACTCCCCCTGCCACTCCCCCTGCTTGTGCTCTCTCTCTTTCTCTGGCACACAGGTGAAATCTTAAAAAAAAATGCACGTGTATGTGTGCTTATGTATACCTGTGTGTATATTTATATATATATACTTATATATACACACAGACACACATATAAATAGTGAGTTAGAAAAATTAAAATGTAGTTTCTAAATAATAAAAGGATTCTCTTTTATATTTGCTTTGCATTTTATGTTAAATTTTATTGAAACATATTTTTAAATCATTCATTTTAGTATCCATTTTTGTCAAATTATAATCTTTTATCACTTAATAATAGAAGATACGAAGCCTTTTAAGCACATAAAAACGATGACATTTTGATGGAATTCAGTTGAGCAATAATTTTATCAAATAATATATTTCTTTTTAAAAATACTATTAAAGAAAATATCACACACAAATTGGACAGAATAGAAAGAAAAATGTCATCTTAAATCATCTGTCCGACCTTACAGGTAGCTTTGTGTAATTCTACAATTATACAATGTGTTGATATATACTTAAAATACATGAAATATGGAAAGGATAAATTTATCAATACATTATGACAATTATTTTATGACAGATATTCATACCATTTCTATAGATAGAAAAAATCTCTATAAATGATGTATAAATGCTAAAGCAAGGAATTTATAAAATAAAAAAGCTAGAAATTACACTATCAATTTAATGATGTTCTTCGTATTAATTCCCTTAGGAAAGCTCATTCAAAGAAGTTGTATCATATCCTAGCTTAGCTGGGTGTATGTATTGCAGTGATGCTGCCATTATTCAAAACAGTCCTAGAAAACTGCTTTTGGTATTATAAAACAGTCGTTCAGTAAGTTCTGTAAGAAAATCTGTCTTCTTTTAAGAGAAACCAAAACCACCCATCACTGATAAAATTTTGCAAGAATTAAGGCTGTTAACATAAAAGTGCCATAGATTCTTTTTTTTTTTTAATCCAGTCTGTTACGCTTTCAACAGCCAATGTTTTTTTTTTTAATTTTTTTTTAAGATTTTAATTTACTTATTTGACAGAGAGAGAGATCATAAGTAGGCAGAGAGAGGGGGAAGCAGGCTCCCCACTGAGCAGAAAGCCCAATGTGGGGCTCGATCCCAGGACCCCAAGATTGTGACCCAAGCCAAAGGTGAAGGCTTAACCCCCTAAGCCACCCAGGCACCCCAAAAGTGCCATAGATTCTTAAGGCAGTTCCAGAAGATGGGTTGAAGTACCATTTTGAACGGTGGTGTAATTGTTGAAATAAAGCGTACAGCCTTCCAAGATAATTGCTTCAAGGAAGATAGAATTGCTTTTTGATTGTATAAATATTGGTATGCTTAAAACTTAACATATTATGACAGTATTTTCCTGAAACTGCTTGTTTGTATAATACTATGTGATGGATGTATATAGGCATGAATATGTTTACTTGGTTATTCCATGGATAAATTCTATCATACTTGAATATTTGTCTGAATACTACATTTAAATATTAAATGTAGACATCCTTAGCACAGATTTGAATATAAAATATTCAAAAATAAAATATCATTTAAAATTATTCTTGCAGTTAGAAGAACAGAAAGTGATCTTTAAACAGAGTGTCATTATAAGGCAATAAAGAAATTGAAGATGACAGAAACAAATGGAAAAATATTCCATGTTCATGGATTAGAAGAATTAATATTGTCAAGATGTTCATATTATGCAAAGCAGTCTATAGATTCAGTGCAGTCCTTATCAAAATACCAACAGCATTTTTCACAAAACTAGAATAAATAATACCTCAATTTGTATAGACCCACAGAAAACTCTGAATAGCCAAAGCTATCCTGGGAAAGAAGAACATAGCTAGAGGATCACAGTTCCAGATTTCAAGAAATACTACAAAGCTATAGAAATCAAAACAGTATGGTACTGTCACAAAAATGCACATAGCGGGGCACCTGGGTGGCTCAGTGGGTTAAGCCTCTGCCTTCGGCTCAGGTCATGATCCCAGAGTCCTGGGATCGAGCCCCACATCTGGCTCTCTGCTCAGCAGGGAGTCTGCTTCCTCCCCTCTCTCTCTCTCTGCCTGCCTCTTTGCCTACTTGTGATCTCTCTCTGTCAAATAAATAAATAAAATCTTTAAAAAACGTGCACATAGCAATGGCATAGAATTGAGAGCCCAGAAATAAACCTACATGTTTATAGTCAGTTAATCTATGACAAAGGAAACAAGAATATACAACAGGGAAAAGACAGTGTTTTCATTAAATGGTGCTGAGAAAACTGGAAAGCTACATGTAACAGGATGAAACTGGACTTCTTTCTAACACTACACAGAACAATGAATTCAAAATGGATTAATGATGTAAATATGAAATCTGAAGCCATAAAAATCCTAGAAGAAAACACAGGCATTAATTTCTCTGACAGTAATATTTTTCTGGATGTCTCTTAAGGCACGGGAGACAAAAGCAAAAATAAACTGTTGGGACTCCACCAAAATAAAAAGCTTTTGTATGGCAAAGGAGACTGTCAACAAAGCAAAAAAACCTACTGAATGGGAGACGATCTTTGCAAGTGATATACCCAGTAAGGGATGAATATCTGAAGTACGTAAAGAACTCCTACAACTCAACACCAAAAAATAAACAATCCAATTAAAAAATGGTCAGAGGACCTGAATAGACACTTTTCCAAAGAAAACATAGAAATGGTAAACAGACATATGAAAAGATGTTCAACTCATCATCAGGGAAATGCAAATCAAAACCACAATAAAGTATCACTTCCCACTTGTTAGAATGGCTAAAATCAAGAAGACAGGAAACAAGTGTTGGCAAGGATGTGGAGAAAAGGGAACCCTTGTGTAGTGTTGGTAGGAATGTAAGTTGGTACAGCCACTATGGAAAAAAGTATAGAGGTTCCTCAAAAAATTAAAAATAAAGATACCATATAATCTAATAATTCCACTATTAGGTATTTACCGAGGGAAAACAAAAGACTAAGTTGTAAAGATATATGCACCCCAGTGTTTATTGCAGCATTATTTACAATAACCAAGACATGAAAGTAACCTCAGTGTCCATCAATAGACAAGTGGATACAGAAAATGTGGTATATATACATAATAGAATATTACACAGCCATAAAAAAAAGATGGGATCGTGCCATTTGAGACAACATGGTATGGACTTAGAGGGGATTATGCTAAGTGAAATAAGTCAGACTGAGAAAGATACCATATGCTTCCACTCATTAATGGAATCTAAAAAAAAAAAAATGAATAAACAAAAAGCAGAATCAGAACTGTAAATACAGAGAACAAACTAATGGTTGCCAGAGGGAAGAGGGGGTAAGATGTTGGGCAGAATGGGTGAAGAGCAAAGGGAGATAGATGCCTCTAGTTATGGAATGGGTAAGACACAGGAATAAAAAGCAGAGCATAAAGAATACAGTCAATGATACTGTAATAACAATGCAGTGGGACAAATGGTAGCTATACTTGTGGTAAACCCAGCATAATATATAAATTTGTCAAATCACTAATTTGTATGCCCAAAACTAATGTAACATTGTGTGTCAACTATACTCAAAAAAAGAAAGAAGGCAATAAAGAAGGGAGAAAATTTAGTATCTATTCCATTTTAGAGATGAGAAGGTTAAGACCTAGAGGAGCTGAACGATTTGCCAGAGAAAATAAAGTCTTTCGGATGTCAGGGACATTAATGGGACATGATGTATTAGACTACAGGGATAGCAACTAAGTAACTTTTAAGTTCCTGGTGGAGACATAAAAAGGGTAGAAATCAGTGATAACATTTTGGGGCTTATATATACCAATTTACCCTAAGATAACTTTTTTTTTTTTAAGATTTTATTTATTATTTTGACAGACAGAGATCAGAAGCAGGCAGAGAGAGAGGGAGGAAGCAGGCTCCCTGCTGAGCAGAGAGCCTGATGCGGCGCTCGATCCCAGGACCCTGGGATCATGACCTGAGCCGAAGGCAGCGGCTTAACCCACTGAGCCACCCAGGCACCCCTAAGATAACTGACTTTTTGAGTGTTCTGATGTTTAGAATATTTTAATACATCTAACAATTTTAATATATTTATCAAAACTAGCATAAAATGAACTGAACCGGTAACTCAAAACTTATTAGCAAATATAAACAAGCAGTAGCACAGGATGGTATCCAGTGAAGATAATAATTGCACACTATTGGTTCATGCTCATTTGGGTCCTTGCAGCAAAGACTAGCCAAGAACGCATTATATGGGAAGCAGGTAGAAAGTGTGTTGTCCTAGAGGTAGTTCCTTCTCTTTGTTTTCTTTTTTGCTTGTTCTTTTTCCTCCCCTTCTCTTTCATTTCCTCTTTCTACATGTGCAACCTGCGTTTTCCAGACCAACCCAGCCCAAATCAAAGATAGGATTCAGATAATAGGAAAATTGTCATTGGTGTACACTTTATTTGGGGGAATCCCTGGAATGCCAGCCTTCCCCCAGCCTGCACCACCAGATTCCTTCCTTTAGCTATATAATGCTTTCAACAGTATAAGAAATTGCATCTTAGTGAATAAGGGCACAGACCCCGAGAACTAGCTGCCTGAAGTAAAGTCTAGTTCCAGTCCTTAACAGATGTGTGAATCCTTTAAAACAAAAAACAAGTAGAAAGTATATAATATGCAAAGTCCAGATCTACTGACAACTCCTTCAACAAGTCATGTTTTAGATCTCGTATTTCTGTTAATTAATAAGTTAGACACAATTATCACATTTTTTTTCCATGTGAAAAGTAGATTTAAATTTCTCTACATGTATGTGGCACGGTACATGTTTCAAAGGATAAATACTTTGTGTTAGTGCCAACTTCACTCCTTGTTTCAAAACTTCAAGATTCCCTCCCAGCTTCCTCCGCACAGATGTTTGACTTTGTGCTTAGTTTTTTCTTTGTGCAGATAATAATTAGTCCTTCCTCACGAAAGTGTTGTGAAAGTGAGACTTAAATACATCAATGTATATAAAGCCTCTTCTAATTGCTACTAGAGCTTCTCCAAATGTTATTTCAGAAGTTAAGATCTCCATATGGCAAAAAACATTTTAGAATGAAGGTTTCAAAGTTCACACCCATAAGGTTTGGAAACAGTCACAGCCTGCTGAATTTGTAGTGAGTTTCCGTAATTACAGTTTGGAATGATCAAATTATTACAGAAAATATAATGGATACCCAGATAATAGTATTTGCACACAAGTTTTTCTCTTAAAAATCTTCAATTTCTTCAGTTTCCTTTAACTGTGGAGCTTTAACCCTTGAAAAAATATTTTTAATGACATGTAACAATGAGTTGTTCAGTAAAACAACAGTAACTTGATTTTATTATTACAATTTCTAGCTTGTCTCTCATCCATAAATATACAATAGGAAGAATACACATATGTACATACATAGAGCCATGCTGTTTGTTCTGTACTCCCACTAGTTACAATGACAAATGTTGTAACCACTGGATTTGTGTAGATTTCTTTCCCTGCCTTTGTACCACATAAATTGTTTTCTCTTGCTAATAGTCTAAGATTTCCACAGTGCAAATTTTGAAGAGTCCTGGTTCTACTTTCTTTATGATCCAGTGGTATAACAGTTATATTTCCTTTTCAGAAAACTAAATGAAACAAAAACAACCCATTCTGGGAAAGTGAAAACAGTTAGGAGTGATAGTATGCTTTTCTATTTGTAAAACCCTGAAATTCTCTAAAGCCTGGAGTTCTAGCAATTATTAGATCACAGTTACACTTTGTCAGGACTAAGTGTCTTACATCCTTTCTGGAAGAGAGGAAGACCCTAAGATTACAATATATTTGAACAAGAAGGTGCTAACTTTGCATTATTTTCCATTCTTCTTCCTGCCTTTGTCAGGAGGATGGATCCATGCTGTGCTATTCTCTATTCTGGTTGCCACCTTTGTCATGAGAATGAGACACCAGAATCAGAATGTTTCCTGTGAGATATAATAGCATGCTTTCCTACTCTCACCTCTCAGGATGTTGTATTTAGTTAGGTTAGAGCCTCTGAATCCCTTAGGGCATCAGTTCAACATTCACCATTCATGCAAGGTGTCCTTTTTGCTTGTATTCATCGTAAGAGTATTTGATGTCTTGGTCAGTTTTGCAGTTCTTCTCTATCTCAAACACACCCCTTAAAAAAAAATCACTATTATTTTTTATCATTATCGGGGCAATCACATGTTGCAGTTTGTGATATACAGAAACACACACATGGTTTAATTATTTTTAAAAATATCTGTCACTTAAAAATATTACAATATTTCAATTACACATAGGAATATAGAATAGCTGCTATGCTCTGGGGACAAGATGGTGGTGGGATGGGCACTTAAAAGGAGTTCATTCCCTTGAAGATGTATGTGTGTATGTATTTATTTTTATTTATTTTATATATAGATATATATAAAATATATAGATATATTTTAAATTATTTTTATTAACATATAATGTATTATTTGCCCCAGGGGTGCAGGTCTCTGAATCATCAGGCTTACACATTT
This sequence comes from Martes martes, assembly GCF_963455335.1. Taxonomy (NCBI): domain Eukaryota; kingdom Metazoa; phylum Chordata; class Mammalia; order Carnivora; family Mustelidae; genus Martes; species Martes martes. Next base: position 74,347,842 of record NC_137899.1, on the reverse strand, counting down.
CACAGCACTCACTGTAACACATACCTTCCCCAATGTCTATAACCCAACCACCCTATTCCCACCCCCCAACCCCCAGCAACCCTCAGTTTGTTTTGTGAGATTAAGAGTCTCTTATGGTTTGTCTCCCTTCCAATTTCATCTTGTTTCATTTTTTTCCTTCCCTACCCCTTATAAACCCCTGCCCTGCCTCTCAAATTCTTCATATCAGAGAGATCATATGATAATTGTCTTTCTCTGATTGACTTATTTCACTCAGCATAATACCCTCTAGTTCTGTATTTATTTTGTATTTAGCAAATTTCTACCTTTTAATTTTCATTTTGCTTGGGGTATATTTTTAAATTACTCTTAAATTTGCCTCTCATCCAAGCTAAGATATAAATACTGAATTGTATTTTTAGACCATGCTTCTGTCCCACCAGGGAAAATGAAACCTGCAGATACACATCCAAGTAACCACTTATTTTCCACAAATGTTAGGATATATGGAGCCAACATGATAAACATCTCTGTGCAGTTGCGTTTCCCAATATAGACAGAAATTCATACCCATGCAGGGCAAGGAAAGAGGACATGGTAAGCATGAGAAATCCCTTTGAATGTGAAAAATGTGCATGTAAGAAGGCAAAGAACCTTATGAATCTATACAAGGACACAACTAGCTGTGTTATGTATGTGAGAAATATTTTTTGAGTAACTTTAGTCTTGAGTTTTAGTCTCTCTTTTTTTATTCTCCAGAAGAAATTGACCTAAAATTGCATTATACATGATCGTTTTCTAGGAGAAAAACATTATGATTGTTATCAGTTTGGGCCAGGTTAGTAAGGAAAACTGGAACTACACTAAGTATTTCAACAGAGAGGTTTTAATGTAGGTGATTGGCGATTCAATTCTGGCTGATTGGGAAGCTGCTGGTCTCTTACAGTAAAGAACTCCTTGAGGCTTGGCCACGTCCTCTACTTGGCCTCTAAACTAGTCTGTCTCCCCTAGAGCATGTGTTGTACTGCTATCTCCTACCATTCGTTCATGGTCAGGCATCCATGGCAGCTCCGTTTGCTCATTCTGACTCCGTGAATTCTGTAATCCCTCTCCTTCGGCATACTCAGGAGATTAGATGATTCCCTTCATGCCTTGTAGAAGCCAAGAGAAGTTCATGTGCACTAAACTCTTTTTCTGCCCAAGTATGATGGGTGCAGAGTTGTTCATCATGCATCTCCTGAAGGGTTTGGGCCAATCCTGTGAAGCAGTTCCTTTTAGATTCCCAAATACTATCCTGGAACAGATTGCCATTTCAAGGCCCTTTAGTCAGTCTAACTTATTTTCTACCTCTGGGCTTCTGTCTAAAGAGGGGGTGATCAGGACACAGTGTTACACTGGCTACTTCACTCATCTGTTTTCTTCCATCGATACCCCTCACAACTCTGAGGGGCAGGCTTCTGTTCTGTTGTGGACCTTATCTATGTCAAACCCTGTGGTATAGCTCACCAGGTCTGTAGTCAGTATATTGGGTCAATATATTCAGACTTTGCAGGCCATTATTAGAGAAATATTTCTAAATAAAACTTTGTATTTAAATATAGTTGTCTTGGGACGCCTGGGTGGCTCAGTTGGTTAAGCCGCTGCCTTCAGCTCAGGTCATGATCCCAGGGTCCTGGGATCGAGTCCCACATCGGGCTCCTTGCTCAGCAGGGAGTCTGCTGCTCTCGCTGCCTCTGCCTGCCTCTCTGCCTGCTTGTGTGTACTCTTTCTCTGACAAATAAATAAATAAAATCTTTAAAAAATAATAATAATAAAATAAATAAATAAATAAATATAGTTGTCTTACTTTAAAAATAGCTTCTACTATGAAGATCAGAAACTTCCTATTTCCCCAATCTTTCTGCTCTGAAGGTCCTAATTCATATCTCCCAACTTACAGTAAGTGGAAGCCTTGTTGTTAAGGACAAATATTATGTGTAAGAAAATGGAAAGAAAAAATCCCCTATACTGTTATATTTCCTATTTCAAAGAAAACAGGGTTGGTTAAAAGAAGTGTCAGATGAATAAGCCAGGGTCCCAAAGTGAAAGTGTCTTCATCTACTCACTGCCATTGGTTGCTAAATTACCCCAGAGAAATGGGGGTAGCTGGGTTCTGAATTTTATTGCCCTATAGGCCTGAAGCAATAGATATTTAAGACATAGTGTAACTGTGCCTCAAGATGTGAGAATGGATATCTCAGGCAGAAATTGCAGACTGCTAAGTTAAGAAGTCATTCTCATGCTCAGAGTTATTTTTGAAGGGTGGTTCTGTAACTCAGTGGAGGCAGCTGATCCTTCACTCCAGCTTTTATCAGGAGGGCAGAGCACTTTCATAGCAGTCTGCTAATAGCCAGTGTTAAGTTCAATTGAGAGGTCTTCATACCTCAGGAGGCCTGAGGATTCAGGGTTACTTTCATGGCTACCATGTCTTGCAGTGCAAGGCCACAGCTTCCCAAATGTGGGTCAGCCAGCCTTCCCCAGGGCAAATGTAGTCAGGGTTTGTTCTAGCTCCAGAAACTGTGTCCAGCTTTCTGCAAAGCCTCCAACAGTGGTTTCCTTAAAGCTACTTAAAATGTAACTCCATTGCTTGTTTCACTCCAACCCCCCACCCCCCGGACAATGGGGCTTGTTTCCCAGATGTTTAATCATCTGAGGGACACTACTCAAGTTATTCTTCCAAGAACAGGAAGGATCATCTAAAGGTAATTTGCCTTTTACATTTACATAGCTAAGAGGATACCATCAGATCAATTTTTGCCAGAATATGGAAGAGTAGCGCTCCTTTATAAAAGCTATTCATCTGAAATTTATGCATATGTCTGTATGGTTATTGGGTGAATGTCTGTACTTCATTAGTTGTAAATTCCATCAGTGCAGGTGCCTTCTCTATTTGGTTCTCATTGTTTTCCTAGTGCCCGATTATAAAACCTGACATAGAAGTGGACTAATAACTATTTGTGGGATTAGCAAATGAATTAGTCTACTACAAGATGATGTTTATTCCTTGCTATATTGTCTACTATTTTGTGCTGCTTCTAGCTAAAGAAGAGAAGAAAAAAACACCACCTTAATCCCTGATGTGGTACTGTTTAAATTGAGGTATTTTCCTAAAAATAGCTAACTATTAGACTAAGATTGATTCAATCTATAAATAAATATTTTTGGAAATGACATGAGTTAAGCATACTCTTTAAATCAAATAGACCCATCAGTATTTATTACAGTGCATCAGACTGTGTTCTGCAAGACATTGGTTCTGTAGGATTTTGCTAGATAATCTGTGGAAAAATTAATCCAAAGTCAAATGAATTTAGAAACAGTGGGACAAACAGTTTTCTTTATCAAAGTACTCTTCATAGCCCCTGAGGGAGTGATATACTCTGGAATATAGAATGCTGGTATTTCAGACTTATTTAACCAGGGAATTTTATTTCTCTGGTAACTTTCCTAATACTTACGTTCCATGTTGAAGATTAGCAGAAAACATTTTAAAATTTCAAACCTAAATGCCAGAATCTAGTATAAAGCAATTGATTATGACCATTTGATAGCAGTTCATACATTTGAAAGGATCTACGACATTAAGGCTTAGTTTGAATTAGACTGTGAACCAGAGAGTCATTATGTGTTATTCCTTCTTGTTGCAGACATCCTAGCACTCTCTAGTTCTTGGTACATAGCAAGTGTTTAATAAATACTTATTCAGTAGAGGAGACAGTGATAGCTATATCAAACTAAAGTGTTTGCCATATTGACTGCAATAATTATACTGAATTAGCCATACTTTTTGACAGTCTGAGACTGCTAATGCATGGATATATGTGTTGTTTAAAGCTTAAAAAATTTCAACTCAGGAAGAAAAAGTGTATATACACATATTTTTCTGCAGAAAGGAAAGAAAAAAATAAAGTAAGTTTTATCTGTGTGTAAATGAATAATAACATGAAATTCTGATTAAGTCATAGAATAGGCTTCCTTGAAGATTTTGCCATATCTTAATTTATATAAACCAGATTCTTATTATTATTGTATGTTTTACTGTGGAATAATTTGGTGGATTTGGCTTCCTTGTTTTTGTTCCATTCTCTGGAGTTTGAAATAACTGCATTTGGTGACTGGCGGAGATTAGGCTGTTACATTCATTAGATGAGATCCAAGAACCATCCTCAGTTGGGTAGGAAAATACACGTACAGGATACTGAACTACATCACAGTAATGATTATAACATCCCAATGATTGATGTCTCAGATGGAGTCAAGAAATGGTTATGACAAGAGCTTACTGATTATTTTTATGAGGTTTACCCTCAAAAACTTGGAAATACGTTTAAACTCCTAATTTGACTTAATTAGCAACAACAGGTTCTTAAGCCTAGGTGTTAGAAGATTTAATAGAAAGGCCCTTTATAAGCTACTGAGTTTTTCATTTTGAGGACTGTAATAGGTGAAGAAGATCACAAGTGCCCTATTTTGCCTCAGTGAATTGTTGAAGGTTAAGTTTGATTATATGTTAAATCCTTCAAGGTATACAACATGCTATACAAATGAAAGAAACATTTTGTATGAAGTTACCTAAATGGTTCTTGGAAATGTATTTTCAAGGTATACATTGTTCTCTGAAAGGAAATGGTTATTTACCTGATCTGCTGCCTTTCTTTTAGCCTGAGGGGCATCTAAGGATTTGGCCTTTGGTGGAATTATCCTCCTTGATACCTGAATACAGGGACTATGTTAGTGTGTGCCAGATGCAAGATAAACAAGAGTCCTGCTAAGGTTGATATATAATGAATGATGCACATATACTTGGCATTTCTAGACTGTTTATTAAGTACCTGTAATTAATGAGTAATCACCTGCATCAGAGATGACATTTAATTCCATACTTCTGAGCGGGTTATGAGTCTAGCAAGGTGGAAAAATCAATGGGACACTGAAGCTGTTGGCTTTTGTGAACCAAGGTAGTCTATACCCACTGGTATGGACTCAGCTTTCGTAATCATATACATTCCATCTTGGAGAAATTGACATTTGGAGAAATGAGAAAGCTGACATTTGACAGCTGTACCTGGGAGTCATGAGCCTCTGCTCTGTGTTTCTTGTGCATACTGGATTGTCTATCGTGTAGGCTTTCTTAGAGGCTCTGTAAAAGCCTATTCATAGAGGCTGAGTGAGGCCGATTTTGATGAGCAAGTCAAACCCAAAACCACTGCTGTTGGTCAAGCATAGTGAGTATTGTCCTGTGGAAAAGATCTTACATATATTTTAAAACCTTGATTTGAAGATTGTGCTGAACATTTTGGTGTTCTAGGATTTGAGGAAAAAGAGTATAAAGTTCTTGTATTTCTCTCCTAGGGCTAATGTAACAAATTATCACAAACTGGATAGTTTAAAACAACAACAATTTATTGTCTGCTATTTCTGGAGGTCGGAAGTCTGAAATACAGATGTCAGCAGAATCATACTCCCTTTCAAGGCTCAAAGGGAGGATTCTCCCAATTTTATGGTGGTTCCAGGTCATTGTTAGCATTCCTTGGCTTGTAGATACATCCCTTCAATCACTGTCCCCTTTGCACAGCATTTTTCTCTCTGTGCATGTGTCCCTCTTCTGATGATGATGCCATGAATCATTGGATTAGGGTTTACCCTAATCCAGTATGACCTCATCTTAACCTGATTAATGCAAAGACCCTATTTCTAAATATGGCTTAATTCATAGATTCCTGGAGTTAGGACTTGAGCATATCTTTTGGGGGACATAATTCAATCCATAATAATTCATTATATAGTAGATTTCTGTGACAGTCTCTTTAACTTTGTTCGTCATTGATTGCTTGATGCATTTATGCATTCAGAGATATTTATTCAACTGTTTTTCTAATTGCTCAGAATAAAGTAGCAGATAAAATACGTATGCACCCTTACCTTTATGGAGTTTATTAGATTTTAATGAGGGCAGACAGGAATTATATAAATAATTAAATGTAGAGTTTGTCTGAGGGTGGTAAGTATGAGAGAAAATAATAAAGCAAAGTAGAAAGCTCTAGGAATGCCAGATAGAGATTGCTGTTTTATATGGAGTTATTGGAGAATGCTCTATGACATTCTCTGAATGAAGTAGGAGATCATGAGAGTTGTGAGCAGGGGAATGAGAAGATTTAAATTATGTTTTAGAAGGATCGTGAGACTTTTATGAGCATAGACCATAAGAGAGCATTGAGATTATAATCGGTAAGTAAGTAACAAGTACCATACCCTCCTGAAAGTGAGAAGAACATGGGAAATTATGGAAGTTATGGGAATTGAATATCTAAAAGATGGTAATGGCTTTAAACAAGCTAGTAATGGAGGTGATGAGAAGTTTCCAGATTCTAATTATATTCAAAAAATGGAGCCAAAAGACAGCTTTGCGCAGTGGCAGTATCGTAGCCAATGAGGTTTATCCGAGGCGTGATTATTGCTAATTGAAAAATTGAGCCAAAAGAACGTCCTATTTTTTGACCTGATCAACTCAAAGTATGAAGTTGCCATTTCCTAAGACAGCAGGAGGAGCCAAGTATGTGTGTATGTTTATATGTGTGTATAGAAAGAAGGCATGTAGACTTTCAGTTTTTGATATGATAGTTTACAATGAATATTAGAAACCCAAATGGAGATATTAAATTAGGAGTTGGATACACAAATGTAGGAGTTAAGAGAAAGTGAGAGCTTATAGGTCTACATTTTTAAGTCATAGCAAAATTAAATTATATTTATAATTTGTAAAACCAGATGAAAACACCTTCCCTAATAAATCATTTGACAAGTTCTGTAGTGTTTGCAAAGTTACATCAGGTATGATAATCACAATATCTAAGGCATTTCTTTCTTTTAACCTTGAGATAATATTTTCTCAATAAATAGGCCTTTATACTCTGGAGCTATTTACTAAAGCTGATTGCAGAGGGAAGTGTATTTTAAGGAGGTATTAAAATGGACTAGCCGTTGACTTTGGATAATTTTCTTATACCCAGTTAAGCAATGACATGAACTAGCTGACTTAGCCATAATCCACCTCTGTTATTCTAGTCACTAACTTTCTTCTAATTTGAATTCAAATTTGTTTTCCTCCACTGTATTGTCAGGACACTTGCCAACACTAAGTGGGCTGTCAGGTTTCTTTCCATCTTTATTGGACAATCATTTTCAGACAGAGGTATGATGTTAAAAAGTATTACTCTTTGTTCCATACTAATGCTTTCAGTATAATTTAAAAATAGTCTTCTTACTATTTATTTACACTGCTTTCCCACCTTATTCTCAATGCTGAAATCCTTGTCTGACCTTCTTTTTTATTAAATACGCTTGAATATTATTATTATATGTGCTGCCGAAGTGAGCACTACGCTTGAATATTATTCATGATTGTCTTCACCAAGGCCAGATTCTCAGTGACCTTATCTGTGAACTATCTCTTGATAAGTAAAGAATGTAAGAGCTAATCCAGTTCCCATAGGTCAGTGTGGTTTTTTGGTAGTACAGTGATTTTTAATGACAGTGTTTACTATTTTTTCCTTAATATAAAACATTGAAGGGGATTTCTTCAATTTTGGATCTCGATAAAGAAAGTAGACACATCCTTGGTAGATTAATCACACTCTGAAAAAGAACTTAAAATATAAGAATCTATGCAGTGTTGATCCTCGGTAATAAGGTACCTGATTGTCCTTAAATTTCACTTTTTGCCTTCATCTGTGCTTAATAAATACATGAAGTGAAAAAAAAACCTAGATTTCTTTAAATACAAAGCATACAGTTTTCGTGTTTCAATCTTTATATACTTGTTCAGTAAATCACATAGTTGCAAATGGAATGTAGAAGTAGTTAACAGAATGTGATCATCTGGTTCTGAACTGTGTTGATATTTAGGATAACACTACCTATCAAATTTATATTCAAATAAGAAAATCTCATCACATTAAAGTATTATTTACATATTCATATACTCTTTCCTTCAGGCAAAGACTCCAGCCTTTCTTTACAGATGGATCTAGGAATAAAACATAAAAACAAACACAGGGAAAGAAATTAAATCATTACATAGGAACTAGTAACATGTATCATTTCTCCTTCTCAAAAATTCATACATGTCAAATCTTCAAGAATGTTCTTAGAACCTTAATAATTCAGAATAATTATGAAAAAACAAAATGATAGAAACAACAGGAAAATAGTAGCAAAATAACCACATCTATCTTTTTTAACCTCTAAACATTTTCTTTTACTTTTTAAAAAAATTTTTTTTAGAATTTTATTTATTTATTTGACACACAGAGAGAGATCACAAGTAGGCAGAGAGGCAGGCAGAGACAGAGAGGGGGAAGCAGGCTCCCATCGAGAGCCCGATGAGGGACTTGATCCCAGGACCCTGAGATCATAACGTGAGCCGAAGGCAGAGGCTTAACCCACTGAGCCACCCAGGCACCCTCTTTTACTTTTTATTTTATTTTCCCTTTAAACATTTTAAAGAATTTCAAAATCCTTGGGTTGTCTTTTATGGATAATATGTGATAATCACAAAATACCATCAAAATATCAGAAAAATGGTATTACTCTGGCTACATTAAAGATGACGTATTCCTGTTCTGTTAGGTGGCATAGTGAGGAATATGAGATATATAAGAGTCTCTATTATTAATAGTGTATTTTGTTAGTTATTGAGATAAAAAGCACACTTCAAAAGAGTCCTCCTTTAAGAAAATAAGATGGAAAACATGGAAAATTATAATTAAAAGGAAGAGAAAGAGAAGATAGAAAGTAAGTAGATAATAATAACTGGAAATAGGAAGAGAGAAAAAGAGTAGAAAGACTAAAAAAAGACCTTAAAATTGAAATAAAATCTTCCCTAGTTCTCTTTCCCTCACAGTAATGTATGCCCTCAAAATCCATAGCATCTTGTTTCCTTAAGGTCCTAATCCTAGTCTTCCTAGAGAAAACAGTTTTTTCCATGTATTTATTTTATTTTTATCTACCTTTTGCAAGCATTTGATGTGCTTTTTTATGCTTATAGATCCTTGTAGAATTTAGCAATGTTTTGTAATAGAAGGCAGAACATTGAGCTTCTAAAATATCTATTACATTTCTAAGACATCTCTTGATTTTCATGAGCTTCATACCTTTCCGGATAGTTGATTTTTGTAACATGATATGATAAAGACTTTTAAATAGCACAGTAGGTTTGTGCTGATCAGTGCTGAATGCTGCAATTTTGTTAGAAGGCTGTAGGTCTCATGCTCAATAACCATCACCAGGTGATGGTACCTGGGATCTTGTCCTGGCCCTTGAAGTTATCTCAGACTTCAGATCCTTAAGAATCTACTGGCCTATTGTTTATTTCTAAAATAACTTTAACTCTCTACAGTCAAACAACTATATGTACTGTATTATAAAAGTCAAATTATGCTAAAAGTCTTATAACAATAGTAAGAAAAAGGTAGCCCCCTTCCCTCTTTCAGTCCCTACATCCCAGGGAAATTACTTTGAATTCTTGTAGACCTGGTGTCTAGTATTTAAGTCCATATTTCAAAGTTATATGTGTAGACTGCTTTTTTATTCATTTTTTTCTTTAATCGGAATATATTTTGACATACAACATTGTGTAAGTCTAATACAGCATGTTGATTTGATACATTTAAGTATTGTAATATGATTGTAGTGTTGTTATGCTTTTTCTTGATTAATCAATTAAAAAATAATTTGCTTCCCATAAAGGATATGAACATGTTCATTTTTTTTACTTTCTTATTCTCCCATCCTCTAAATGAAGTTGTATTTTGATTTTTGTATACCCCTTAAAACATTTTTTAATTTTGAAATTTTTAGATTTACCGAAGAGTTACAAGTAATACTATAATTCCTATAACATATGTACCCTTTACCTATGTTCCCCTAATGTTTGCATCTTACCATAGTCAAATCTAAGAAATTAACATTGGTAAATTCTGTTAAATAAACTAGACTTCATTCAGATTTTACCAGTTTCCACACTAATTTCCTTTTTTCTGTTGCAGGATCTAGTCTAAGTTACCACATTGGATTTAGTTGTTATGTGGCCTTAATCTCTTCTGGTTGGTTACCTTTTCCTCATTTTCCTTGTTTTCCATGCCCTTAACACTTCTGGAAAATATGGAGGTTCCTCTGCTAGAAGAGAAGGCATTGCCTAAAAGCTAGCAGAATGTACACCTGATGAAAATCAGGCATTTACTCATGTAGGTCAGCGGCCCAGATGCTATGTTTAGTGTTAAGACCCAGAGAGTCTATTATTTTTTATATGAAGACTTATATTTTATTTATTGGTTGAGATACCAATGATATTACCTTTTTAGTGTATTCCTTTGAAATAATGAGCTTAGCATAATTACAGTGGATATTCCTTCTTTACATTTTCAAGCCCATTTCGCAGGCTTAGAAACTAAGAAGCAGTGACTAATTGATGATGCTGAGCATCAGATAGGATTCATAGGAAATATCATCCTCTTCTGGACCTTAGAGAAACTAAAGGTAAAAAGAAGTTGTAAGGAGAGAAATAGGGAGGAGAGACATGTCAGAGATTTACTTAAGGTTATTTAATCCCATGTGTAAGAGCTGCTTATGAGAAAGCTTTTTGGCCAGCATTATGCTCTTTATATTTTCCCCCGATTTGCCCATGTACAAATAATCTTGTATCATGATAAATCTATAAGGAAGAATGAGTGAAGATCCTGGGAGATCCTCATGTGTTAATCATTTTAGTTATTTTTATGTAGGTAAAATGGAAGTTAGTCTTTGAACACACTGTGAATCTCTAACCCACGTAGCAACCCTCTCGGGCAGGGCGCTCATTTGTTCTTGCTTCATAAGAATGAAGTCCTTTGCTTTAGTAGAGAATAATTTTTGTATTCAAACAGAATAAGGTCAATTTACATTTAATGCTTAGTAACTAATCCATATACATTTTACTCATTTGCCCTAAAACATATTCTACTGGATGATGAAAAGACAGTGTTTGTCCTTCAGGCATCACCCCCTTTATAACCTGCCTCTTGGCCTTAGAGAAAGCACTGTAAATGGAAGAGGGAGTCTCCTCATTTAATTTGATACATCAGGTCATCATCAAAATATTTATTTCCTAATCTTCCCACACAGAAGGTGACTAAAGGTTAATAGGAACGCAAGTGGAAAATAATTAAGGATGAAAATATATACAATAAAATGCAAAACAAATCAGAATAAATAAAGTTTAGTGTGACTGTTAGGTTAAGAAGTCTTGATACTCCAATCATAAAGTGTTTGTTGTTGTTTTTTTTTTTTTCTCTCTTTTGAAGGACAGAAAAAGCCTGGTATGTGCAGTAAAGCTATTCCTTACTGGCACATCTAGGAAATAGTTTAAAGAAAAATGATAAAACAATAACCTATTTCTTCAAATTTCCCAGAATCCCTTGCCTTGACTCCTCAGCAATGTCATAGGCAGATAATACTTTGCTACTATTTTCGTGTTATTTATCTTTTTAAATTGTTTCCTAGGTTTCTTCTTAAAAAAAAAAAAAAAAAAAAAAAGATTAGATTTATCTGTAAGATCAAAAGACCAAATACAGTAACAGCCAAAACAAGATAGTATTCACTTCTCTTTTGGAAAAAGTCAGTCTAGAGATAGGTAGTCCAGAGTGTGGACGGCCTCATGAAATACTCAGGGATTTAGAATCTAGCTTGGTTTTACCATCACCTTCAGCTCCTGGCTTCTGCTTTCTGGTTCTCATTGAGGCTGCTTAAGGTTCAGCCTTCTGTGTTGTGCTACATTCCAGCCAGTGGGAAAGAGAAAGGAAGCTGGAAAAGGTCAGGACTCTTTCTTCTAAGAAAAATTCCCAGAAGTCAGAAACATTTTTAGTGAGTCCTATTGGTCAAAATGTATTTACCTGCAAGCTACAAGAGAGGGCCAGGTGATTTAGTCTTTTAGCTGTGGTCCAGCTACAAACCAGGCATTGCGATTGTGAAAGAGGATAGGGAGAACAGGTGCTGAGGGACAGCTATGCTCTCTAACATGCGAAAGTTGTTAGTATGTTGGAAAGGATATTATGGGGTAAGAAGAATGTATTTATGCAGAGTTTATAATTATTATCAGAAGATGTTCGGGTGACTGTGTTTATCGTGCTCCAGTCTAGGAGGATAGAGTATAAAATGTAGTCAATAGCTAACATGTTTAGATAAGCTGAAAATTTAATAACTCTGATAAAAGTAGATTGGAAACATACCAGCCCCCTTAGTTTTCTGCAAATTATAATCTCCTGGAATAGTTTTCCCACCATTACCAATCTTGGAAGCTGAGAACCTCGGCAATTAATTAAAAGTTAGATAAAATTCAGATTTAGGGTGAATCTCACCTGATAACAAAATAAATCTAGTTTTAAACCATTCTAAGGGGGAAAAATAAAGAAACGTCATTCATAAAAAGATGTGTTTTTCATTTCTTTTGTGAAGTTTCTTGGACATCAAACAAGCTTTTCTGAGCATCCTGAGTGTAGATTAATAAAAACATATGAGTTAAGTTGCCCTCAAAGTACAGGGGCTTAAAAAGGAAATAAAGCTGAACCAAATAGATGTGAGATTTGTTTAAAACCAAAATGTTTTTTAAATGCTCCCTGTGGGAAGTGTATTGCTTTGCTTCATCTACTCCCTCATGCTTGCATTCACATCAAACGTTTATGGAGCACCTTTGATTAGCCGGGCTCTTTTTGAGGAACTGGGGACTGCAGCAAAGGAGACATGGGATTTGTAATCCGGCAGGGGGACAGAGCCTAAATAAGTAATTAACTGCAGTTGTAATTAATTACAAAAGAGACATGTGGGGTGCAAAGAGAGCATATGAAAATATATAACAATGTAAAAAATTTGGGAAAGAAAAAAAACACTGATTAGGAACAGCATGAAGTTGATGAAATGAGTGTATTTACAATCATGAGCTCATTGTAGACTATATGTTTAAGCCAAAGAAACTATATGAGTGTAAGGACCTATTTTATGTTTATATTTTGTCAAGAGGCTTTCATTGAGGTTAAACAAAACCTTGTTTAGCCCTTGAACTGTCCTCGCTCCCCTTCCCCCAGGGGATTCACTTAAAGGCGGGTCCCGGAAACCAGCTCCGGGTAACAATGCCCAGATACAAAGATGGGTCAGGCCAGGTGGAGACATCCTATCAGTAGGGGGTTGCATACTGTCTCCCTAGCTACCAAGGAGTATGGGCCCCCGCCCTTTGGGTACCCTTTTGGCACCAATCCTAATCAAGGTGTAATAGGCTGATTCAAATGTCTACTAGGGTAAATTATAATTCAATTGGTCACCTAACATCACTGTGGAGTTTCCTGTGTGTGTTACAATCTCATTGGCCACCTGTGCGTGGCCAGGCCCGACCGCATGGTCTTTGCCCTTAAAAGCTAGACTGTGAAACAGATAAGGGTCGCCCTCTCTTGTAAGGGGTGCGGCCCCAAACGTTCGGTTAGATTCTTGATGCTTGGCGCGAAGTAAAGCTTTGCTTGACCTTCGCTTTGTATCAGTCTCGCTCCTTTAATCACGGACCCGTTATTGGGGCATAACAATGAGAAGTGAAAACAATAGAGTAATGATATTTTCAACAACGAAAAACTTACAACTAGGTTTCCCCAATCACTTGCATCAATCAAGATTTCTTTATATCTAACTTAGAACATTTGGAAAGTGGAGAGACCACAGTCAGAGAAATAATCTCCTAAAATCCTGATAGATAATTCCACAAGTTATTCAACTTTGCAGTGCTGTCAAAATCATATTTTTCTCTTTGTAAGAGCCAAATGTAAGTGTCTAAGAAAATTTACAGACACTTTTTTTTTTTTTTTTTTTTTAATATTTTATTTATTTATTTGACAGACAGAGACCACAAGCAGGCAGAGAGGCAGGCAGAGGGAGAGAGAGGAGGAAGCAGACTCTGTGCTGAGCAGAGAGCCCGATGTGGGGCTCGATCCCAGGACCCTGAGATCATGACCTGAGCCGAAAGCAGAGGCTTTAACCCACTGAGCCACCCAGGCGCCCCTACAGACACTATTTTACTTCTTAATACAATAAGGAGGAGTTGCTACTTTGACACATAGTTTATCAGGTATCAATCAAACTTATAAACCTAATTCATAAGTGGAATCAAATAGTAATGGTCTTTAAGAGAGATGGTATAGGGTAGGAAAGACTCTATGATGCTTCATGGGCTGCTGAGTGACCAGAAACAAAGCTTGGGATAACTTTCAGCTTTGCATTTATAACAACTCACCAAAATGTAACATTTTGTTGAACTTGATCTCAGGCTATTTAAAATAAGTGAATAGGATTAAGAACTTGTTACAAGATAAATGTTGCTTCTTTTGTAAGACAAGCAATCTATTTTTCTTTGTTTCTCTCCCATTCTCAGTTATTATTTGTCATTATTACTAGACTCTGGTATGGTAATACATCAAGGTAATAGTATTAATAAGGACACATCTGTGATGATTTGCCAGCTTTTACTTCAGAGACTAGACTACTTTGGGTATAGAAGTCAATTATAATTATTGATGCTATTCTATTTGACACAAATAAAAGGCTCAGATAATGACACAGTGGGAAATTAGAAAGGAGACTGAACCCTGGATATGAAACAAGAGTCTGAGAGGAAGTAGAGGAATTCTCAGAGTCGTGGAAGGAACTAGCCAGTTGACTCAAGGTCAGAGAGACTATGAATGCCAGTTGGGGGCAGGTGGGGGAGGGGAGAATATGACAGATACAGGAGAGCAGCTGTGTAGGGCCCTAAAATATTAGCTGCAAACTCTAGAGTACACCATTCACATACATCATGATGTGTGTAGTACACAACCTCTGCAGCCTTTCCTGATGTCCTCAAGCCTGTCAATTATTAATGTCAGAGGCAGGTCCCTGCTTTGAGATCTCCAGAGAGAGGCAAGAAGGGAGGGCAACAAAAGAGGTAAAGTAGACGTTAAAAGTTTCAGAAACACCAAACTATATTTTTCCAAGATAGATTGCAGGCAGACTGTAGTTGTGCATCTCAAGTCTTATATCTAGGGCATAATCTCTCCTTCATAAGTGAAATTATCCATAGTGGGCAATGGTTCTTACTGGAGAACACTAGACAATGTAAGTTTGAATCAGAAAGCCCAGTTGGAAGAAGTGCAACTGTAAAAAATTAACTCCATTCTGTCCATCTACCTTTTACCAGTCAGAGGTCTGTGCCCTGGAACCTCATTAGTTGGCTCTTGGGTCTAATAAATCCCTAGAAGTCAACATTTAAGGACGAGACAACCAACCAAGAAGAATTTGATGCTTCGGCCAGTAGAGAAATTTTTGGAGGTCTGTGAAAAGAAAACTCCCAGTCTCAGAATCGCAAAAATGCTCTGCTGTGCCTAAGAGATTGCCCTGTGTTTATATTATGGACAGAGGGAAACTGAAAGGTTATCCCTTTACTCACTTTGCATTGGCTTCTGGGAAGCTCATTGCTACATTTCTCATCTATCGGTGGCAGATGTAGAGGCCAGGAGGAATTCATTTCTGCATTCTAGTCCAGCTGCTAGTTTTACTGATACCTTACTTTTATTTTTCCTTTGCTCCAATTTTCTCAACCATTTTAAAAAGCGTGTTTTATCATATTTTTGTAAACTATTCCAAAACTGTCATTCATCAAAATGAAGTATAAATAAATCCATTATTAAAGAAGTGTAGGACTTCTCTATAAATATAATAAATGCAATAAATCTCAAATTCAAAGATTAGTTTATATCTTAGGATCTATTGAAAGGAAAAGATCATTATTTTTCACATTTAATATTAAATGTTTTCTTCTATTTATAAATAATACAGTAATAAATGATACACACATGTACGTGTTCATAGCTTCTAATCACAATTCTAAAATGCGAAACACTCTGAAAACCTTTTCTGTTTTGCAGCTAGTTTTGTATAAAACACGATGTGAGTTGACATAAAACAGAAGTTCCTAATTTATCCCAGGCAGTGTGAATATCCTTAAATTTCTCTGAACAATAAAATGCTTTTGATTATAGGGTGCTGTTTCAGGCCCTGTGCTATGGAATATATGGTAGATGCACACTGTGTCCTTTATAAAATAGAAAAATTATGATTTCTTACATGATTGTGGATAAGGGATTGTGGGCTTGTACACATAAAGGTAATATTATCTGTGAAGTTTTGAAGACCACAGGTCTAAAGCTATTTGAGGAGGTGTTACCCTTTCCCTTATTTTAAAATGATGATCATTCTTTGATAAGCAAAAGAGAGACCTCAGACCTTTTTAAACTTTCCAGGATAAGTTGTTCTTACCTAGATCTAGAGCTTTAAAGACCACTTGCCATTTAGTACCCATAAAAGCGTTCTGCTTCTCACTTTAAGGAGATGTGCCTTATTGCTTCTGTTTTGACCATGATATAATCTGCCCAGTGCTGCCCAGTAAATCCAGTAAGACATAGACCAGAAAGAAATAGCAACATCATTACATACCATACAGCAGAGGTCCTTATGTGATGAATTAGAAATACTCTGTCAGTGCTACCAATAATTAGTTTTCTGAGAAATTATATTAATTGACAAGGAAACTTAAGGAGATATGATGTAAGTTATTGAATGAGGAGAAAAATGTTTTTAAATTTATTTATTTATTATTAATTATTTTTTATAAACATATAATGTATTTTTATCCCCAGGGGTACAGGTCTGTGAATCGCCAGGTTTACACACTTCACAGCACTCACCATAGCACATACCTTCCCCAATGTCCATAACCCCACCCCCCTCTCCCGACCCCCCTCCCCCCAGCAACCCTCAGTTTGTTTTTTGAGATTAAGAGTCACTTACGTTTTGTCTCCCTCCGGATCCCATCTTGTTTCATTTATTCTTCTCCTACCCAGCTAACTCCCCATGTTGCATCTCCACTGAATGAGGAGAAAATTTTTGAGATAGGTTGCCAAGTTCAAACTTCTACCATGTGAAGGGGGTGGGAAAGCATTTGATTTTTATAATGGAGATATAACTTTTAAAACAAAAATTTTAAGCAATTATATGCACTTGACACTGTGCACAGCACTTTACATTTATTATCTCATTTAATCTGTATGTCAGGCTTGAGATAAATACCATTGTTACTATTTGCATTTCACTGGTAAGTAAACGGGCTCAGGAAGCTCATTTAGCCAGTAAGTAAGAGAGGCTTCTTTCAAGTTGAAATCAACCTCCCCTAGGGGTCATTATGCTACCCTGGATTTATTTACATTTGCTGTCTTTCACTGAGGGGCTAGGCAGCAAAGACAGGGAGGAAAAAAGTGATTATTTGTGGTCACACAACTCACTCTTGTTCTATCCTTGATAAAGGTGTACCATGAATGACAGGTTCCTGGCCCCTGAATAAAATATTTTGCAATTGTCTTGTCTAACCTGAGAAGATCATGGAATATGGTATGGAAAGGGAGGAAATCTATTCTGAATAAAAAGAACGAATAGCTCTCTGATACTCCTAGATTTGGGATCTGGAAAACAGCCAGTGGAGATTGGGCTACCCCAGGAAGCTTATGTGATTTTACAAACGTGTCACCAGCTACAGCCCAGGGAGAGTGTGCTTCCCAGATGCTGCGGGTTATCTCACTAAATTCTTATTCTCAATCCACTGCTCCTACATCCCACTTTACTATGAGGCTGGAAAGTGTCGAGTACTTGCTTTTCAAGTCTCCCTTGCAACTAGAGGTACACATGGGACCTAGTTCTGCTTAATGAGAAGTTGGGTGGAAGTCTTTTGGGGGAGGCTTCTCTTTCTAAATACAAGGAGGAAGCCCTTCACCCTTCTGACTTCTTTTTCACTTGAACTTGGATGTTTTTCCTAAATGTGTAGTAAACATGTTGTGACCAAAAGAATCACAGAAATGCTGACCAGCTGCCACCTTCCTCCGTAAACTGCTCTTTGTTTAAACTTGAAATTATACAGTGTCTTGCAGCCCAAGATATTCCTAATGAATACATGTATTACATGTATCATTTATATTTTTTCTTTTCCACAAATGGAATTATGCCTTAGGTCAGGTTTCAGAAGTATGTGATATTAAGATTATGTGATTTCATGTTGGCAGTTTATAGTCCCCCTGAACTGTGTGCAGCCCCTATGTTTATGTTTTAGGCACAGTAGGTGGTTCCCCCTTCCCCCAGACGTGCAAGATCCCTCCTTTCTTCTGTTCCTTTGCTTAATGCTGTTGATTCTGCTGGAAGCCTTAGTGGTCCTTCTGAACTGTTGTATCCACCATGAAGTATTTTCTGGGTCTCCCAGGACCTTCAGTGCTCTGTTCAGATCTTACTGTATGTCACCTTAACATTCTGTCTGTACCTTTATTATAATACCGGTTCTCTGTATGCTTTGTACAGTTCTTATGCTGACATGTTTCAACCACTAAACTGAGCTGTTAGGATCAGGAATCATGTCCTATATGGCAACAGATATTTTCTTGTTGGGTTTATAAGTTGATTAATTTATTCCTCCATTGAACCCCTCTAAAATTTTATTCTTACTCTCTTTGGCACATGTCATTTACTTTCCTTATTCCATAACTCATTAATGGGCTACTTAAAGCATGAATTCTATGTTATCTTTGTGTTTCCCACATATTTTAAGCTAAATTCATATTTGATGAATTGATTTGGACTGGTAATAGTTAATACATTAAGCATATCTCAATCATCATGTTAATTGCAACTTCCCCTCTGGGGTGGGGGTGGCAGGAGGGATAAGGGAAAAACTGTCAGTATCCATTTCACTGAAGAAGTTTAGAAAAAAAAAATCTCTCCTATTTAAGTTAAAAGTAAAAAATTAATTCACTATAAAAGGAAAACCAAGATCCCACATTCCCTGATTCAGAAATGTTTGAAGGATATAAAAGAAGAATCTGTTTTCAAGAACTTTATAGTTTCCCCTCTCTAGTAGTCAATCCAATTCAAGTGCAATTTAATAAGTTAATTGCAAGATGTGATTGACAGAGGCAGGGGACAATGTCTGATGTGAGGACTTCTCTATAAAAAAATTATGATAATAACTAAGGATCCTATTATTTCATTAAGGACTCTATGTCTTGGCTGATGCACAGCAAGACTTTCTCAGAATTTACCTTAGAAGTGATTGATATCAAGCCTGTATTCGTCTATTATATCACCAAACCAGAAATTCAGGGAATGTTGATCAAGATCAGTTTGAGCCTTAACTCTTATGAGCCTAAAGGTCTAAGATGGAAACAGTATCATGTGGAAATTTGGTTGAAGCTGTCAGTTATCCTGCCAGATTTATTTAGGAACTGAAGCATAAGAAGGTAATAAGCAATCATGAAATTCGCTAGATAAAATAAAACATAAAAAGCAGTTTCCATGATAAATACGCCAAAAAAAAAAAAAATAGGGGAGTACTTTCATTATGTAACAAGAATGAATTCAGAGTAATAAAGGATCTAAGAAAACTCTTCATTTTTTAAAAATTTCTGGAAACCAAGTAGCTTTAGTTTTAAGTATTTTTTTCTGAAATAAATTAAAATGAAGCTATGCATTAAGAATGCATTTATATTAATGGTTATGTAGGTTTTTCTCTATTACTATGAGTTCAGCAAAAGAGAAACCTGAAATAAAGTATTTGTAAACCTATCTTTAATAGATTTGTTAAAAAACAAAACAAAGCAAAACTGTTTTTCCTCTCTGTGATACTGTGTAAAATTTTACCTCATGGACTGATGGGTCAAAGATTTTCACACAAGATGGTTGTTGTTATATTGGACTTGACCTGAAGCTCCAGGTATCTGAATTTCTATGTTCTGAGATTAAAGGCCAATATGTTAAAAAAAAAAAAGAAAAGAAAAAAAAGAATGCATTTATATTGATTTTTCCAAATGTCAGGTAATAACTAAGATAGTTTGGATTTTTAATAAATGTTCTTTTTAACTGAACTTCTATTTATTATATGAATTTTAGTAGCTTTAAATCAGTATTCTAAGCTGATTTTTCCCACATGTTAATTTTCTATGAAACGTTAAGTGGTGGACTATCTTTTAAATTTTAACATTTTGTAGGATTTAAGAAAACATCTTATTGAATATAAAACAAATGAAGAATATAAAAAGATTTCCACATATTATTTTTTCAATAAAATAAATGGAAAAATTGTGTTCTGTGGCACTTAAATATAAAAGTGAATAGTTATATCAAAAAACTTTCTAAAAAAAGTGGAAATAACTCATCCTTCATTATGCAGCAAGATAGTTGCCTATTCATCTAGACTAAACATTTACAGTAACTGATTTATTCAGTGTTGAAAATCAAATCTATGGCAGTTCAGATAATTTCTCTGCATTAGGAAAATGAATAAATTAAAAGTGTGCTCAGCAATTTAGTCCTCCTAAGCAGAGATTCTGCCAGCTCCGTAGAAGATGTCAAAACCTGCTGGTATCTAACAGAGTCAACTCCAAGTTTGTGTATCCCGGTCCAGTCTACCTTTCCATCAGGCGGTACATGTGGAAATAGAAAAGCAGCTCTCTAATTAATCAAAGTCAGATGTGCCTGAACGCCTGGAGTTGCTGCTGATCCTTGTCCCAGCTTCTCCCATGTTCTCGCTCTATGTTTTTACCTTGAAAACTTCTGCTCTGAGCTGGGAATGCCTGAAGGGCTTGCACGGTAAGTCAATGTGAAATTATCTCAGCAGGAAGAAGTTGCTTTTCAGCTTAAATGATTTAAGGCAGCAATTTTTCACACTCTCAAACTCTGACAAACGCCCAGATTGCCTCTCATGTCTGACTTCAAAATATTCAAAGAAAAGCTATTTTTATTAAAAACACTCTAGAGAAAATTGTATGTCACTTGTTCTCTGATATAACTTCATTTCTCCTGACAGTGACAATTTTCACCTCAGTACAATTTCTTTATTTTTTTCCAAAGCTAATTCTGCTTAATATTAGTATTTATACAAACTCATATCAACTTGTCTCTGTGAAATATTCAGGGGTGTCAGGTAAATGTTGCTCACTGTCATTCATCTTCTTTGGGTGTTCAAAATGATCAATCGATTTAAAACTACACTTAGTTACTTTGGATATTATTGTTTTATTTGTGAGGGAGAACTTAACAGCTGTTAAAACCCTTCATTTGACAAACCTGTCTGCAAACTGCAAGGATTTCCAAACTTGATGGCACGTGTCTGTTGCCAAAGATAGTAAAAGTTTACATTAATAAATCTATTTGTTCTATGCCTTTAAATAAAGCAGGTAATACAGTGCATGTTTTGTCTTATGCTGCTTACATGTTAATAAGATTACGGTGGATGTCATATTGCACTGAAACATCACATTTGCTTTATTATGAATGCTGGCAGTGCAGAAACATCACATTATAATCACTTCAAAAAAGAAATATATTCTGCATATTTTCATATGTGTTTATAATTCCACTAAACCTCAGCAGAATCAAACTCAGTAGGGACAAGAATGACAGAAGGTTTAATGTTCCAGAGCCTGCTGAAATCTTGGTGCGTTGATATATAGCAGAATAGTTAATATGTATAAGGTTACTTGTGGCCTGTGACCTCAAAGCATATCTTCTGGCCTTATCACATTTCCAGGAGAAAAAATAACCACTGGCATGTGAATTTTCCACAAATAATTTTGTGCTTGTTTAAAGGGTTAATTTTATTTTTAACTGTGAAAGCCTGAAGTGTTTCTAATGGTAGCTTGAGCAGTAACCATTATCCAGGTACTGTAGCAATGAAGCAAACTCCTTTTTAAATAAATATATGTACCAATTTCCTACAAGTATGCTTTTTATATTCCGCTAAATGTTTCATTTCTAAATACAACTGAATCATTTTTATTTCATTTATATCTGTTACAAAGAAATCAAGGAAAGAATTACCTTGCAGCCGCCTTCTACACACAGTGCTGGGGTCAGGTCAAAGGAAGCACATCAAATACAGCAGAGAAGTACGTCTCATAAATTTCAATGTTACAACAATGCCATACACAGCTCCTATACCAACACCCCTGCCTGAGAAGTTGTCATCTCTTCCTGTCTTTGACTTGTAACATTGTTTTCTGTTTGGAAGTCACAACTACTTTGATTTCACTTTGCTTCCTTGAGTTTGATTTACCACAGTTTTCAGCTCATGGAAGGGAAAAATGATTCATATTTTAAGATATGCATATATAGAACAATCTATATATTCCTCAATATTGAAGAAATTTTAAGAAAGTTTGCAGATACACAATGAGATCCATGCATAGCTGGTAGCTTAACCTAAGCAATTGTTGAAAAGCCAAAACTTTACTGGCAGAACAACCTCGTGTGTGTGGGTGTGCACGTGCACACGCATGCATGTGAGATGCCTCTCAGAAGGACTCAAATAGCTTACTATGGGTGAAAACTTCTGTGGCACTTAAAAAAATAAGAGTATTTAATAATAATTTGCATGCTAAGTATACTATTTCTTTTGAATTTTCAAAAGAAGCCATGCCCCTAATATTGTTTAGGATTCCTATTTCTAATAAAAGCAAAAATATTGATAAATTCAAAATGTTATATTCATGAATTGGTTGATTAAATGCCTTGTTTCTGTTTTGCAGTATGTGCATGCACATGGGAAGGAAGTATTAGATTTGCTTTCTTACTAAAATATTTACAACTTTATCTCATTGTGTATTTTAACTATGTTATGGGAAAATAGCAATTGTTTATCTGAAATATAATTATCTTAGATATATTTCAATGAGATTGTTATTGACCCAAAGGAATATCTCACATTAAACTTTAGGTTTTAGTAAAGCCTCAAAATGATACCCTTCTATATTATTCAGAAATTATATTATTTACAAAAGTACATAATTTGCTAATTTAAGATCCCATAAGTAATATTTCCAGTTGCTCATTAAAACAAATACTTTACTTTCTATAAAGAGACATATACATGATAACATACAAATATATGGATTAAATCAAATTATATTTGTATTTATTATCTATTTACATATATCTAGCATTATATTGGTTGTTTTGCCAAAAACATTCAGAAAATATATGTAATATTTTTTGTTACCGTTCTTTTAAAAATAAAACAATCATTTATTACTTAAGTTTAATTTTTTCTTTCATCCTCAGTGTTTAAGTATATCACATTTGAATAATTGTTTATGGAATGTTATGGAATATTTAGAATATGCAATGTTTTAGTAAAAATTAGATGTTGAATGGAACACACACACACACACACCCCTCCTACCTTTAGATTTAAGAAATAATTCGGCAACATCACTGTAAGCAATCTGTGGAGTGTACCTTTGTCCCTGTGTCTAGTCTAAACATTTTCGTAATACAAAAAAAAAAAAAAAAATTATCTGGACTTTTTCAGTGTGATCTATGCCAAGAAATCAAGGAAAGTGATAAAAGCTGGAAGAGAGATTGTGCATTAGTGAATATTTATATTGGCAAGACCTGAAAATTTTATAGAAGTAAAACAAACACTGTGGTTGCTTATTTCTGAGAGGAAATCGACCTCACTGAATTTCTTTCAGGAAAACATTATTGCCCAAAATGATATAAATCTCAATTACTATCTCTAACAAATTAACTTGAAATGCCGGCAATGCCAAGGAGCTGCATTAAGTTTTCTCTTGTTTACTTTTTCCTAATCACCATAAAAATCCTTAGTGAAACAATTATTCTTAAAACAATCAGGACAATATATCTCTATAAAGGAGAAAATCGATTTAACAACAAAACCAGATTTATCTCTATTGATCAAGAGGCGTTCAGTGTAATTTTAGTGAATTATGCCTGGCTTTCATTCCCTAGCAGAAATTTTTCAGTGATGCTCGAAAGGCAGATTACAAACTACTGCATAATTTTTTGCATGCTGTTTACCTGCTATCTTAATTGCTGCTTTAAAAAAAAAACAAACAAAACATATACAGGAGACCAAACAAAATATTTATTTTCTATTACATGAAATAGTATTACTATTGTGTGTGACTTAGTTAATAGTACTCACCTAGGAAACTGATGTCATTTTTTTCAATTCATTAGTAAAGAAATCAGGTCTTTATAAAAGGATTCAGTGTTAAAGAAACAAATCCAAGTTCATCTTATGAGAACAGAATTAGAAAGCTTAAGAAGTAACATAATTTTTTCTTTTCGAATAAGAGTAATTTTTAAAGACATTATTAACACTTTCATATCTGAAACTTCCCAAGCAAGAATGGAACAAAAAAGAATCGGAGGCAGATGAAGAAAATTTAGTTATGCTTTGCCATATGTCCTATAAATTGTGTATATCATTTTGAGAAAAACATAAAAAGGTGAATGTTCTAAAAATATCTTAGAGATGCTGTTTGTTGTTGTTCACTTAAACACTTGGGTGAATGAATCATATTGGTTCAAATCTCTTTCAACAATAATGAAAATATATAAATGCATTTTGTCAATGTAGTCTTAGGATATTTCTTCCTATCAAATATTGTACATTTTCTCCTCCTGGAAACATTAGGGAAGTTTATAAATAAAGCAGCCTTTATCTAGAAAAAATGTAATTAAGAAATTCATATTTATGTAATAAGTTTAAGAAATATACCTTTATACATATAAATACACATAATTGAAAGATACTTCTTTATAAATCTTAAAATTGCATTTTAATAAACAAATAAAATAATGTTAATCAGTAGATAATAAATTGCTTTTTCTTATTTTATAAATTATAATTCTTACTTTTATTATAAATAATATAAATAATGTACCTGCTAAATCAAAAGGATAATAATAATATGATTAAGATACTGATGTGAAAGACTAACTCATTTTACTATTTTAAAAATTTGGGGGACGCCTGGGTGGCTCAGTTGGTTAAGCCGCTGCCTTCAGCTCAGGTCATGGTCCCAGGGTCCTGGGATCGAGTCCCACATCAGGTTCCTTGCTCGGCAGGGAGCCTGCTTCTCTCGCTGCCTCTGCCTGCCTCTCTGCCTGCTTGTGTGTACTCTCTCTCTCTCTGGCAAATAAATAAAATCTTAAAAAAAAAAAAAAATTAAAAAAAAAATTTGGATTCACAAGTTCAGGTCAGTTAAGTTGATGTTGTCATGTATTCCTAATATAAAGTCCATGTTCCATGGCTGTTCAAAAAATATAAAGTAACTTTATTTTGTTACATTAATGATAGTTTAATTGCTGTCTTCCACCACACTGAAAGACCTTGGTGGGGTTTTGTGCATTCATGCCAAGGAGTGTTGATAATGGAAACTGTTATATGCAATTCTAACTAAATTTATAAAAAGCTTTGTTGACATAAGTAAGATTCTAACATCAAAGCAAAACAGTTTATGAAATATAAGAAAAGAAAAATTTTAATTCCTAACATTGAAGTAATATTCTACTGTAATAATTCAATAATCACCCTTTTTAAGCCATCAGCCCTTAATTAAAGCAAAATAAACAGAATAAATGAGTTTAGAATATTAAATATATAAAATATTTCTATTGAAATTTGATATTCATGAGTCACCTAGACTAGCAAAAATAAAATTGATAGTATAAATCTAGGCTGATTATAATCATATTTATAACTTGTCACTCTTTGTTTCAAGTCTAATAATACTAATATGATTGTATTAGGGTATTCACTATGATATTGAGCTATAACTTTCAAATTGGACAAGTAAAACTTTTAGTAAATCAATGTTCAATTAGTTTACATATAATATAAGTAATCAAGGATTTCATATTTTAGTGATGGTTTTCCCATTATATCATACAATTTTATGATTTCATAGTAAGCTAAGCATCATCAAATGTAAGTAAACTGGACTGCTTGTATACATTGTTTCTTTGAAAGAAATTGAAAATACCTAGAGCTTTTTATAAAAGAGGTAGTTCTTAAAACTGAATTTTAATAAACCAATAAAATAATGTTATTGTTCAATAGGTAATAATTGCCTTTATATAAACTCAAAAATATTGTTTAGAGTGATTAATATACAATGCTCCATTATGCATCTGGGAGTGTTGATGCATAATTTTTAGTTCTAATGTTATTATGTAATTGAGAGAACATGTTCATTTGCTCTAATAACTACTAAGATGCACTTAATAAAATGAAATGTAATAATACTTGTAATTTAATCTATTCATGGAAGTAATTTTAAAAGTCTACCACTCTCCTTAATGTGGATAACATTCATAATTTATAAAGTGTTGTGATGCAGAATTGACAATGCCATTGTTTTTTACACTTTGAGATGATTCTGCAGCCTTCATATCATCTGCATACCAACCTCAGGATTATCAAGGGCAAACAAAAGATAATTAACACCAGAAACAGGCAAATGCAGGAGCTATCGACTGAGGTTCTCATTTAATGTAAGACTTCTGAAAACCAGAAAATGAAATAACTATAGAAGAGCTTGTCTCTGAAAAAAAATTTCAATATTCTATTCTTTATATAAACCTTCCCCTCACACACCCTTGTAGAGGTAACTTCACTGACAGTGTGGTCTCAAGGTGATGTAGTTACAGTCTATAATAGAGTTAGCAAAGGTCATTTTTTAAAGAGTGAATTTCAAATTCTATATTTTATAATTGTAGTTTCTTTAATACCAGTTATAATCATGGCTTTATTTATAATGTATGTATAAGAATAGAAAATAAACTACTGCTATAATAACTATTGTGTTTTCCATTTACTAACTAGAGTACAATAAAAAGGAATTTTATGCAATTAAATTGATTATTTTGATCTTAGTCACAGGTTATATACCATTATATACAGATATTACAATGTGTTTAAGTGATGATTCCCATTCACCAAAATCTTATTTATATAAAATTATAGTACTGGCAGAGAATATGCTGTGTCAACCTTGATTATGTAACAATCTTACTACTTAAGTGGAATTATTTATATCTTCCCAACTAAGCACCCTTTAACTTTTCCTAAGTCATCACTATTAGTATGATTCACATATAGGGCTATTTTTACTTTATGGTACAATATAGCGCAATCATTAAACATTTTAAAAATTGAACTTTTAAAGTTCTAGAATAATAATTGTAAAATTATGTTTGAAATAAAGTGGTTTCCTAACAAATTTATAGGGTTAAAGGCTTTTTTAAATGTTAGGCTTCTCTGATAAAGTATCAGGTGATTAGTAGTTTTATCTGAAGTGTGTAAGTTAGTGACAAACCTCAGAACTTACAATCATAAAAGAATCGTATTGGAACATGTTATTTTAACACATGGATTTTTAAATAACATGTATAATTACAATGTAAGTCTTCCGGAAATAATTACGCATTGTGGCACTCTGATGTAATAGAGTTGCTAGTTCATCTCCCAAAAACCATTATTAAGTATATATTCCATAAAACCTATGCATTGGCAACATGATTGAGAATACCTTATTTCCTTTAGAGTTCATTTTTTTCTTGTTTTCTACTAATACCAACTATCTGCACAACTTTCAAAAGGTGTCAAAAGAGATTAATGTCACTTACAGTTTGATTCAATTCTACATAGAACTTGAGTTAATTGTGCTGTATGATTACACATTAAAATATCAAGTCATTGTGTATAAAAGAATACGCAGTTTAAAATAAAATAAATGTTTCTTATACAACATGATTGCTAACAGAAACATTTTCGTCATATCTCCAACTTCTTTCCACCAGCTCCTTCCCTCCCCATAAATTATTCCTGTTGTTATGTCCTAGGGCCCCATCTTTGGTTTTCTACTTATTCAACCACATCTCACACATCCCGTTTAATGACCACAGAAAACCCAATCTTCAGTTACCATCTAATGTCCTGGAACTTTCTTCTAAAATTTGGGCCTAATAAGTATTTTCATCTAAATGTTCTCTAAAATGAACATGTATAAAATATCTACCATTTCCCTTCACTTTTACCACAGTCTAACCAGTGACATAAGCCAAGAATCTATGAGTCATCCTAGATTTCTCTTTATTCTTTATTTAATCAATGAAAAAGTCCCACTATTCTGTATTAAATGCATTCTCAGAATGCTGTCTCTTCATTCCCACTGCTACTTATTTAGTATTGGCCATCACAGTTTTTGACTTCCTACTTGTTCTTTCCATCTAAAATTTCAGCCTGCCCAATTAATCCTCTAAATCAGGATCAAACCTTTCCAGGAAGGGCCAGATAGGAAATATTTCAGGCTATGCATCCATACAGTCTCTTTTGCAACTACTCAACTTTGTAGTGCCAGCAAGAAAACAGCCATTAACACTTGTAAAAAGATAGATATGGCATGCTCCAATAAAACTTTTACCAAAAAGGCAGCTGGTGGATTTGGTGGGTGGGTTACAGTTTCCTGACTCCTGCTCTAAGTTGCCCCCAGAGCAAAACTTCTAAATGACATATCAGATCCCATGGCTAGTTTATTTATTCATTACTTTTCATCACTTGCAGAAAAAGAAATCCAGCCTCCTTAGCATGATACAAAAGGATCTCTGCTTTTCACTGCCACTCCCCACCCTGCACCTACATACTTCATATTCGTTCATTCCCATCAATTTGCAGTTCCCCGGATCATCATTCTCTGTCTTTATGTCTTTGCACAAGCTATGTTCATTATATGAGATACAGGAATGCTTTTTTATGCCATTGCCCCTGCTTTTAAACTCAGGACTAGAACCATGTTTTATTCACCATTGTATCCCCAGTGTCTGGTCCAATGCCTGCAAGTAGTTTGTTGAATGACTAAATGATTGACTAACTACATGGGATTGTATAAAATACATGGATAGTTAAGAACTATTTTTGTTCATTTTTATTTCAGCCTCTCAATTAACACTCCCTTTTCAACTGTGTAGTCAGGGACAGTGGTTCGCATGTTAGATTTGGACATTGACCACTCCACTAAAAAACAGTTGCTCTGCCTCATGAATATAGAATGACCTATACTTGATATTTAGTATTTTATTTATATGAATAAGGTTACAAAAATGGAAGATAAAAGATTGATGAAGGGGGAGCAAGAGAGCCATTTTACAAGTTGCCAAGCTATGTCACTTCTGTCCCTTTGAATAAATATTTGTGTTTGTGTATATGTATAAATATATATGTACACATTTACCGTGCATACCTGATAGATTTTTCAAAAACTAATAATATAAATGTGATACTAAAACAGTGCATTATTTGACCTTCTTTGAAGACAGAAATATTACTTGAGGATATTTAGTGTCATGGGTTGATCATTATAAATTTAAGTCATAGAATTATAGATGTGAGGAAGTGCTGGGTAATACAGAATTCTGGACAAACGAACACTCAGTAGCTGAAAGTAGACTATTCTGGGAATATTACAAATATACCAATCCCTGTATTAACTGATTTTTTTTCCTAAAATGCTCTTCTTAGTAAAAACCAAGCATACTGTTGCCTTTGCATATAATTCCAGATAATGTGAGTTAATAATTTAGTCATTAAGATCTATGATATAAAGTCCTCATTAAAGAACATATGCTAAATTAGTCAGAAAATACCTTCACACTTGAGCAAAATGCAGACTTGTTCATTATTATACAAAATATATATTGTCAAGTGATATTCTATAAATTAAGTAATTTATTAGTGTATAAATGTTTACTTAAAACATTATTACATATAGATCTATTAGTAAATTTAAAGACCTGTAAATTTAGCTATGTAGCCCAAGCAGAGTGACTTAGTGGTGACTTGAACAGTTTTCTTAAGATAAATAACCACTGATTCTATCACTTAATCATACATCTGACTATATCAAGTAAATTGAACTCCTCTTTTAATCTTGTACTGATCAACATGAGTCTAAGTCAAGACACATAACAAGGTACATAACTGGTTTAACTATCTATGATAAAGTGACTTATAAGTGTACTGTTTTGACTGAACGGAAATACTTAACTAAGTTTAGAGCTACAGTTTTCTTGATTTACCTGAAAAAAATTTTTCAGTCAAGGAGATTTTAATTACATATATGCTTTAGTTACCTTTTAAAATGTATTGTGGGGGGCACCTGGGTGGCTCAGTGGGTTAAAGCCTCTGCCTTCGGCTCAGGTCATGATCCCAGGGTCCTGGGATCGAGCCCCACATCGGGCTCTCTGCTCAGCAGGGAGCCTGCTTCTCTCCCGGCCTCTCTGCCTGCTTGTGATCTCTGTCTGTCAAATAAATAAATAAAAAATCTTAAAAAAAAAAAAAAAATAAAATAAAATAAAATGTATTGTGGCACTTAAAGATGGCCACACATTCTTTGACACATCTCCCCGCAAGTGGTGGATCTATTTTCTCTCTCTTGGAATCTGGGCTAGTCTGTGACTGCTTTGATCAAGAGAGTATGTGGGAAATGATGCAGTGTCATTTTTTGGACAAGCCCTAAAGGGGACTCGCAGTTCCATCTTGGTTTCTTAGAGGCCCATGCTGCTGTGTAAGAAGTCCAATGTTATGTAAGAAATTCATGCTGCAGAAACCATGTGGAGAGGCATTGGGAATACCTAGAGTGGGAGAGTGGTGCTGATGAGTTCAGCCCTCAACAAGGTTATAGGGAAGTAAAGACCAGATCAGCTACTGGCAGAATACAACCAAATGACCTCAGTGATGCCAGTGGAGCACAAGAATTGCTCAGCTGAGACCTATCAAAATTTGTGACCCACACAATCATGAGATATGATAAAATAGTATTTTGAACTCACATGTTATATAGCAATAGACAACATGAAACAGACATGTAAACATCCTAAATACACAAATCATACTTTATAAGTAATGAATGAAATTATAGGACTAAATACTGTAAAATGACTTTTATCCATGTAGTTCATATAATAAATGGCTTTATCTTAGTCCAGGACAACCTCATTTCTCTATTTTAAGAAATCAAAGAATTTAGATGAATAATAATAGCTATTTAACTGTTATTTGCATGATCTTTTTACTTAAAATGAAGATTCTATTAAAAAAATCAAGTTTAGGGGCGCCTGGGTGGCTCAGTGGGTTAAAGCCTCTGCCTTCAGCTCAGGTCATGATGCCAGGGTCCTGGGATCGAGCCCCGCATCGGGCTCTCTGCTCCGTGGGGAGCCTGCTTCCTCCTCTGTCTCTGCCTGCCTCTCTGCCTACTTGTGATCTCTCTCTGTCAAATAAATTTAAAAAAAAGAAAAAAGAAAAAAAACAAGTTTAGTATATTTTATTTATTTAGAGCTTTTTCTACACTGAGCTTTTGGTGTAAATTATCTTACCCAAATGATTCATATATTCCCCCTAAATTAGGCAAGTATCATTATTTTCATTATAGATATAGGAAAACAGGGATTGGGAGAGGAAATAGCTTGCTTCAGGAAAGTGAGCAAACCCATTCTAGAATCCCATTTTCAGAATTCATGTTCATTTCTCTTTTAACTTCATCTACATTGTCTCTGGTATCAGGCAGCCTATGCATGAAACTTCTGTGCCAACACTTTATGTAAAGCCTGATAACATCTCTCAGGAGATAAAGAGTTTCCTTCATGGATTAACTCACAAGATTTCTTACAGTTCTAGGAATTTTCTGTCTCTCCAGAGGACACTTTTTGTTTCATGTAATTTTCATGCTGATATATTAACATATAGGACTGTTCTAATGCTAATTATCAGGGATTTCGAAATAGTAACTTAGTGTTTGTAAGCAAGGTATTTAGATTTTATTTCTGTGTTTACCGATTGTGAATTTCAGGATATCAAAAGTTGGGCCTGATTTTCTTCACTAGTTTTCTTTTAGACATCATTACACCCTCTGTACTATATTTATACACACAAAAATTAGCCAGTGTGGGAATCAGTCAACTACAGAAACAGGTTGTTTTACTGTTACAGACCTACGCTATAAATTCATATCATCATCCAATTTTCTTCTTGGGTTCTTTTCATTTTTTTCCTTAAAAATTCCTCCTAATATCCCTAATTATTCCCACTGTACCAATATTTTTAGAAAGTGATATTCTTTCTCATTGTTCATATTCCTTAAATATCCATGAATTATCATCTCTACCTCTAAGCACTGCTTCGCCATGTTCTATCAAGTGAGATCCTGTAAGCTTTCTTCATTAATTACTGTCACCTTTTCTCTTAATCGTTTTGAATTTTTGAAACTTTCTTTAATTTGCCTTCTTAAATTGGGATACCTAAAATTAAACATGCTATTCAGTGAGTTTTTTTCTCTGTAGCCTTATTCATCTCCTTACAGTGTTAATCACACGATTATTTATCTCTTTTAAGGTTTTCATTTTCAGTCATGTCCTAGTTATGATATATTCAAAATAATTTAAATTCTGTAGTTGAGGTATAAGCCTTCAATTCCATATTAACTCTTTGAATGATAAATCTTATGTGTGCTAAGACACCAGTAAAATAAATGTTTATGTAACAAAGAATCAGATTTCTAAGAAATCTGAGAAATAGCTTACGTGAAGTTTTCTGAAATAATGATTTATGAGTTATTGGACAATGGATTGCATGTCAGGTCACTGGCTTTTTTCAGTCCTATAGAAGTCACTTTTTTGTGTGTTACCAGAGAACATATACATTTTAAAACTGAACTCTTTCTTGTGGTAATATGAATGCTTGTGTGTTTGGCTAATGTGTATAATTTTCCCTCTCCTCAAGGTAATAATGGCAAAAGCAAAATAGTGGCCCTAACTGAATAACATTATAAACAAAATCAAGTATAGAAGCAGTTTTCTAACTGGTCATGAAGGCAAGTAATACTTCTAGTCATCATTCTGTAAAATTTCGTACCTGTACACTTTGTCACTTTGCTATTTTTTAATTTTAAGCTATTTCTTTAATTTTAAGAATTCGGATATTGCAGTTCTGTTAAATACTTGCAAGATGTTGAGAAGCTGGACAGAATCTGATAGTGGGAACAATGGACAAACATTCTATTATCTAGAAAAATAGTGTTTCAGAATATTCTGCTGACATCAAAACATTTTTATTGCCTAAGTATTTTTTTAAGCAATTTTGCATTTGGGGAGTGTTTTCTTTCCTCAAATGCCTTTCTTTTTGAAGGCTGGTATTCATTTTGATAAGCAGTGACTACTGTCAAGCACAGAACTACTGAAAAATACAGAAAGAGAGGTTATAAAACCAAGAAGATATGTTACGAAAACCGAAAGCAACATTTATTAGACTTGAGCCAATTAATTAGAATGGAAAACAGATTCTACTTTTTTGGTTTACTGAATCTCATATATAATTGTGGACCTGTGAAATTAATTAAAGTGACCTCTAGTGAACTGGAAATCTTATTTGTTCATCCCTGGTTCTCCTCAAACTTTTGTATTGACCAGCATGAAAATAGATTCTCATAGGGTATAAATTTCATAAGGATAGTGATTTTGTAAGAATAAGGGCTAAAACTTATTAAGAATTGTTAATTGATTAAACAGTATGGTAAGTACTTTCTGTATATTAACTCATTTAATCATCATAACAACCCTAATTGTCATCGTTCTCAATTTATAGATGAAGAAACTGAGACATAGAGAGGTTAAGTAACATCTTCCTGTCTAACTGTGAGTAATGTGTAGAGCTGGTAATTAAACCTAGGTGGTCTGGCTTTAGTCTGTTTTAATTACTCTAGTGATTTTTAAACGTTGAGAGTGCATCAGATCACTTTAAGGCTGGTCAGAACACAGATTTCTGGGCTCCCCACCCCCACCCCCGCCAGAGTTTCTGATCAGTATGTCTGGAGAGAGGACCAAAGCTTTGTATTTCTCTTAAGTCCCCAGGTAATTATGACGTCTCTGGTCCAGAGACCACACTTTGGGAACCACTGCATTACACTATACCACCTCTTGGGAATTATTCTTGACAAGCCAGATAGCATATAATTTTAGGTTCTACGAAATTTTGCTTTAAGGATTTTTAATATTTACCTTGATCAAAGCAAATAATGGATCAACTTACAGTAATGGTATGTTATAATTAAGCTAGCTATTAGGAAAAGCAAGCAGGCACAAATTCATTCATTCAATAATCATTTATTTAATTGCCAATCATGGGTTTAGGGGCCTGAAATATAATGATGGAAAATTTATTGACCTTGCTCCCAAGAAATTCACTTTAGGGAGACATACAAATGAATACTTCAAAAGTCGTGTGATAAGTGTTGCAGGGATGAGGCAAGGAGGTATGAATTTAAAGGGTAAGAAGCAGCTTCCCAGGGGAGAGTTTTTGAGTTGTCTTAACAGTGGTACAATTTCTAGTGCACAGGGCATACACAAAGTTATAGAGATGAGAAAGGGCATGTTGAATATTGGAAATTATTAGGAATCTGGTTGACTGCAGTTCAGGGTTGAAGCAAATGGGTGGGAGGCTGAGTAAAGGCTAGTTAACATGAATATGTAGAAATTTATTAAAGTATGATGACTTTGGATGAAAAGTCAGTGAGAGGTTTTAAGCAAGAGACAGATCAGTGGTTTTTCTAGAAAGGTGACTCTGGCAAATGCAGTTAACAGTGGTAAAATCTAGAAGTGTTGGGAGGATAGTTTAAGTAAGAGACCTTAGAGGCAAGGAGGCCATTCCAGGCAGGAAAGAATGTGGTAGTGATCTAAGATATAATAGCTATGGGGTTTGAATAGAAAAGAGTAGAATAGATAAATAAATCATGCCTGAATGGTCCTATTTTAAGTATATATATATTTTTAGCT
>NC_137899.1:74188054-74308054 GCF_963455335.1 Martes martes | reverse complement strand
TTCACAGAGATTATTCTTTAGAAAAGCATATCATTTCATATAATAAGCATGTACAACAAGCTATCATATTTCTGTTATGAATTAAATCAAATAATGATATGCTCCTACTTTACTCTATACTTACATCATGTCATATACAAGTGTGTATACATAGGTAGATATTATACATAATAGCAGCCCAACTGCTATTTACCTGCTTTAAATTCTAGGTTTATTTTAATAGGAAATAAAAGCAGCATATTTTTTCTGTTCTCTCTTAAAGGCAGTAAATAAGCTTATTTGCATATCTTTGGAGAAAGTTGCAGCAATAGGAATCAGGCTTACCTATTTGGCACAGTATGCAAAGTAGGACTGGCTGGATCAATTAGAGAATTATCTATTTATGAAATGTCTGGCTTCAATGAAAAGAGCTGGTACAATTATGAACTGTTGTCTTGACAACTGGGAAGGACTGATTGGATCATTTTATCAGTAGGGTTGCTGATGATTTCAAATACTGAAAAGCAAAAGCCACCAGAAAAATAGTAATGAACTTGGGTTAGAGGAGAGAGAGGAGAAAAAAGGGGTGTGTGTGTTTGTATCAGGAGCCTCTGTGTATGTGGGTATGATTTTGTGTACAAAAGTGCATGGATGCAGGAGTTAGAGCAAAAGGAGTTTTCACCAAAAAGGACCATGCAGATTTCTTGGCAAAAAGCCAAAGTTGCTATTGTAAATTTCCTAGTCGGTTTCAATGTCAACCTAAGCTCATATTTGAACCTGGAATCAGGGCAAAAGCATTATCGCTCTGTCACTTTGTTGCCAGAAGTGGAATTTTTTTTGTTAATATTTTACTGTTACATCTGACAGGATTTCACATTTTCTGTAGCCTGCCTTTAGTACATTGAACTGCCAGACAGAGAAATTAATACCCTGAGTGACTGTATTTTAATTAAGCAATTTCATGCAAATTACAAATTTTAGATTGCCAAATAATATATTGCACAAAAATTGTAGGCTGGCTGATCTGATATGCATGGAGTATTACTCTTCCAGGCACTGTGCATACATGGGAAAATGAACAAAAATGCTAATTTCCAATCTACTATGCAAACGGTAAAAGATGCCTATTTAGATACATATGCTTTTCTTAGGAAGGGTAAACAGTTCTTTAATTTAATATAGCTGACACTTGAAGATGTGTTTTTCTCTTTTACAAAGATAATTTTTACATTGAACAAGTAAATGAGAATTCAAGTAGAAAGCATCTTGTTAATGGTGACTAATAAAAACTAATATTGCATGCAGTATAATGATATTAAACCTTGTAACTGGTACATAAAGCAAGATCATTCCTATTGTGACTCTGTCAATGAACATCAAATATACTTGCATATTAAATATATACTTTTCAACAGAAGAAAATGTTAACCCTTTCAGCAAAAGACTAAAGCTTCCTGGTGGGATTTTTACCTTAAAATGAACATAGAAGAGTGGCACTTTGAGGAGAAAAAAAATACTTAAAATCATACACTTAAAAAAAAAAATCTTGCTACTTTTTAGTTTTTCTAACATACTTAGAAGGTAAGAAAAATCAGGAAACTCTTTGTTAAAGGTGCAAGAACACATAGCATATACATTTTTTTCAACATTCAGAGCGTAAAGACTTGGTCTGTCTAAATGAGCTTTGGTAAGCTTGTTTGTTTGTTTCCTTAGTGTTTTTATGCTGGCACATAAGGGAAAGGAAGAGATATGCTTCTCTTTTGCACAGAGCTTCTTGTAGTGTTCTCCAGATGTGCCTTATCTCTTGTAAAGATATATTCTTATTCATAAAACCACAGTTTGATACTCCATGAATAAAAATCAATATAACATTTAAATGTTGCTGGGGTACCACAACTTTTCCAAAGCAAACATTCAAACTAGGATTGGGAATAAATTCAACAGAGAATTCCAAGAGATCTGTAACAAACCTTGCAAGATGATTTCTCAGTTTTTGAGAATATATACACACGCAAGTTGGTGTTCATCCAGGAAAGAAATTGATTTTAGTGTCTCTGCAAGAGAACCTTCTAAGTAAGTGCTGCTCTGAAGAAGTTGCCTCTCTTTCAGTTCCTTGTTCTCCCCTTAGATATACCTCAAAGAAGTTAAGATACCATTTTAAAAATATTGTGCTTTATAACTGTAATAACTGTTTTTTTCAAAGTGAGCATCGCCAGCTCCGGCTTTGCCCACACGGGGCCTCAGAGTCTGTTTCATAATCAAGGAGAGTCTGCTTTGGGCAGATCCCACTCTTACTGCCTGTGATGGTTTTATAACTTGGACTTTTCTAAACACTACGTAAGTTTGATAAGAATGACTGAATTCAAATCACGAAATAAGCACGATATGGATTTGATTTTATAGTCAACTTATATATACTACACATTAGTTGAGTCATGTTCCTGAAATAACTACGAGTGC
The DNA here is from genome assembly GCF_963455335.1 of Martes martes. Lineage (NCBI taxonomy): Eukaryota > Metazoa > Chordata > Mammalia > Carnivora > Mustelidae > Martes > Martes martes. The sequence goes on along the minus strand of NC_137899.1, from coordinate 74,305,615 downwards.
TCTCCTCACTAAAGAACTGATGACAATTTTCAGCTTTGGGCTGTATGTGTGTATGTCTATATGGTCTCCAATCTAACATAAACCAGATTTGAGGTTTACTAAGCATTTTCTGTGTTCTTTTACCTTTGGCTGTAATGATTAGCTGCTTCCTTCTAAAAGTGCACTAACACTCTTTGCAGAAAGATTTTAGTCAAGATTGAAGTAGTTGTTCAAAATTCTCATTTAAAGTTAGGCATTTATTAATGGCCTCAGGCCTTCAGAAAGGCTGGACCAAATCCAAAATCCTCAAAGGCACAGGAGAAGTCAGGAGCTGGAGAGACAAGGTGAAAACGCCAGTGTTAAGGCTTAGGATTGGGATCATAAATAACAGACAAAGCCAAGATTTGTAGATAGAGTGGGAAGTGAATTGCCCAGGTCATGTGCTCATCTCCAAACCAGTTACTGTGAGGAGATGGAAGCAGATGTGCCCTGGGTGCTCTGAGTGCCCACGTCTGGGTCACATATACATACCTGGAAGCCAGGAGCTGTGGTCGGACCCATCTAAACCACTGGAACTGAAGCAAATGGGGTGGCTCCCATGAAAAAGCTTTGGATTCTGTTCTCAGGAGAATGAAGGTTGTTAAGCAAAACCAGCCACTTTCTCGCTTTCTGGACCTGAGCATCTTAGATCGTTGTTCTGAGCCTTAGTTTTCTTATCTATAAAATAGGGCCAACAAGATCTTCCTAGAAGGGTTGTAGTGAGAATGGGAGATAATTTATGTCAACTGATTCTCAAGCATTAAGCATGAAAAATAAGAAACTTAATACCTTACAGCTTAAGGGCAGTGCTTATACTAAAGAAAACGTGTATTTATAGTCACAGTTATTTTTTTAAGTTGCATTTAGGAAAAAACTGATACAGGACATTAGTTCAAAATATAAATAGTACTTGTCTTTGGGTAGCAAGCCAGTGGAAATAATTCTTTCTCCAGTTTTTCTGTATTTTCCAGGTTTTCTTTAATAGCTATATGCTTATTTTATAATGTAAGATAATCATTTAAAATAAACAGCAAAAAGGCATGCTCTTACGGTTAATCCTAAAACAGTACTTTTTTTTTTTCAAGGTATCTTTAAGTTTGAGAGTATTTCTCACAATTCACTAAGTACAAAGGATGTGGGACCATAAGTGTAATATCTCATGTAGTTGTTTAGTGTTATTTTCTTTTTATCAGGGTAGGTGGGCCCATTCAGTTAGTTTTTAGGCTAAACATATGGTGACACAGTTGCCTTTAAAGTGTGATGAGTGGGTTTGCCTACAAAATTACATAATAAAAATTTTTTCTGTGTGACCTTTCCTGCTGATCTTGTGTAGGATGAGGAGTCTGAAGAATTGTTTTTCCCCCAGCAAGTACAGTTGCTGTTTATGAGCAGCTCAAGCTCTTTTTATAAAATAATCTATACCTGTTATTTCCATGCTGTCTAGGAAATCCAAGATTCAGAACCCTTAAAAAATATTTAAAATTACAGTGGAATTGTCCTTTAACATTGGACTATCATGTGATTCTGCACTGGGTTGAGTTCAAGGAGGTTTACAATTACAGATACTATTTACCTGGCTTTATCTGTAGTGTTGCTCTCGCACGAGCGTGTGTGTGTGTCTGTGTATACTCACACAGACCCATCTGTACATGTACATACTCACAGACACGCATGCACACACACACACTATTCACATAGAGTCCTTTTAGGAAACCTGTTTTAACCAGTGGTGTCTTCATAACCATGCTTTATAAAATTGTAAGTGTTACTACATGCCAGTATCCACCAAGACTAAATAGATTTCACTCAATACAATTTGATAGTGTAAGGATAATAATAAGTCAAAGAAAAAAATAAACAGCAGAGAAATACCACCAAGATTCATATAGTTTAAAGGAGGATATTAGGACTGAAAAGAAAAATAAAAGAAATATAACTGCTATTATGGAAGTATGTATTAAGTATAGTGAGAACATAGGGGAAGGACTTGCTAAGCCTGCACTGGAGAGAGAAAAAGGGAAGCTACAAAGATTGTAGCATTTGAAGGGAGGTTTAGAAGGTGAGTTAGAACCCACTGTCAATCGAGGGAATAAGAAAAAGGGGCAGCATAACAGAGTCCACTGTAACAGAGTGTGGTTCACACGCTGCTGGTAGCAGAGGGGATGTTTCAGGTTAGATACTGATGGACAGGTTTTTTAACTTTTCATTTTGAAATAGTTACAGATTCACAGGAAGTTATGAAATAACATATAGGAAGATTCTTTGTACCCTACTCTCCCAGTCTCCCCCAAAATTAGTATCTTGTCTAACTACAGTAGCCTATCAACCAAGAAATTGGTGTTGGCACAATTCACATAGCTTATTGAGATTTCACCAGTCATACATATGCTTATTTGTGTGTGTGTATAATTCTAATCAGTTTTATCACATGTAACTTCATATAACTACCACCGTGATAAAAATGCAAAACTGTTCAATTACCACAAGATTCCTCTATGCTAATAATTCCTAACTCCTGTCACCCACCCCATACTCCTACTCTCCACACCCTACTACCCTCAAACTCTAATCTCTCACAACCACTGATCTGCTTTCAATCTCTATAATCACATCTCCAGAATGTTGTGTAAATGTAATCACAAAGAATGTCTCCTTTTGAAATTGGCTTTTACCAGGCAATATAATTCTCTAAAGATTCATCCAGGTTGTTGCATGTATCATTACTTTTTCCTTTTTATTGCTGAGTAGTAGTCCAAGATGTGGATGTACCAAGGTTTGTTTAACCTTTCACTCACTGAAGGGCTTTTGGATTTCCCCCAGTTTTTGAACTGGGATGAACATTCCTCTACATGTTTTGCCTGAACATGAGTTTTAATATTTCTGTGATAAATGCCCAAGGGTGCATTGGTTATATGGTGAGGTATTTGTAGTTTTAACAAAAGTTGATAAACTATCTTCTAGAATGGCTTTATCATTTTACATCTCCACCAGCAACATATGAATAATTGACATTTATTAACTATTAAAATTTTTAAAAATTTTAATAGTTAACTTCTCTTTGTTACTCTTTATATATTAAGTGACAAAGCTATCCACTTATAATATGTTATAGAGTTTCCCTTAAAGATAAATATATTGTTGTTATAAAAAAATGAACTGGTTAAGAACAATAAAAACAATATTATACCATTGCCCACCCCCCCCTTTTTGAAATAGCAAAAATAATGCAATGATACAGAAAGAAGAGAAGTTTGGGAAACTGGCATTGTGGTTTACGATCCTTACTTCGATGATTAAATATTAGGTAGCTTTGTTTTCAAGTCTTCTATCACTAGCTCTGATTCAATTCTTTGACATTATCTTATTTATATTCTCCTTTTTAGTGGAGTCTTTGTCACTTTTTGGAATTAAGATAATGCTATTTGGAATGAATTTGGAAGTTTTCCTTCCATTTCTATTTTTTGAGACAGTTTGAGAAGAATAGGTATTAACTCTTTAAATATTTGGTAGAATTCCCCTGGGAAGCCATCTGGCCCTGGGCTTTTGTTTGTTGGGAGATTTTTGATTACTGATTCAATTTCTTTGCTAGTTATGGGTCTGTTCAAATTTTCTATTTCTTCCTGTTTTCAGTTTTGGTCATTTGTATATTTCTAGGCATTTGTCCATTTCTTCCAGATTGCCCAGTTTATTGTCATACAAACTTTTCATAATAGTCTAATAATTGTTTGTATTTCTGTGGTGTTGATTGTGATCTCTTCTCTTTCATTCTTGGCTTTATTTGTTTAAATTCTTTCTCTTTTCTTTTTGATAAGTCTGGCTAAGGTTTATTAATTTTATTAATTCTTTTAAAGCATCAGTTCCTAGTTTCATTGATCTGTTCTACTATTTTTTTTTTCCTTGTTCCTATATCCTTTATTTCTATCTTAATCTTTATTATTTTCCTTCTTCTGCTGGCTGTAGGCTTTATTTGCTGTTCCTTTTCTAGTTCCTTTAGGTGTAAGGTCAGGTTGTGTATTTGGGTCTTTTCTTGCTTTTTGAGATAGGTCTGTATTGCTATATACTTCTCTCTTAATGATTGCCTTTGCTGCATCCTGAAGGTTTTGGACTGTCATGTTTCACTTTCATTTGCTTCCATGTATTTCTTTATTTCTTCTTTAATTTCTGCATTAACCCATTAATTCTTTAGTAAGATGTTCCTTAAGCTCCATGTATTTGCGGTCTTTCCACATCTTTCCACATTTTTTTTCTTGTGATTGACAAGTTCCATAGCACTGTGGCTGAAAATACACATGGACTTCAAGTTATTTTACAAAGCTGTAGTCATCAAGACAGTAAGGTACTGGCACAAAAACAGAAACATAAATCAGTGGAACAGGATAGAAAACTCAGAAATGGACCCAGAGCTGTATGGTTAATTAATCTTCAACAAAGCAGGAAAGAATATCCAATGGAAAAAAAGACAGTCTCTTCAACAATTGGTCTTGGAAAAATTGGACAGCCACATGGAGAAAGATGAAACTGAGCCACTTTCTTAGACCATACACAAAAATAAATTCAAAATGGGTGAAACACCTAAATGTGAAATGGGAAACCATCAAAATCCTAGAGGAGAACACAGGCAACAACCCCTGTGACCTTGGCCACAGCAACTTCTTATTAGACTTACCTCCAGAGGCAAGGGAAACAAAAGCAAAAAATGAACTATTGGGACTTCATCAAGATAAAAGCCTCTGCACAGCAAAGGGAACAATCAACACAACTAAAAGTTGACCTAAGGAATGGGAGAAGATATTTGCAGATGATGTATCAGATAAAGGGTTAATATCCAAGATCCATAAAGAGCTTATGAAACACAACAACCAAAAAACAAATAATTCAGTTAAGAAATGGGCAGAAGATGTGAATGGGCATTTTTCCAAAGAAGACATCCAGATGGCTAACAGACACATGAAAAGATGTTCAACATCACTCATCATCAGGGAAATACAAATCAAAACCATGATGAGATACCACCTTGCACTTATCAGATGGCTAAAATTAACAACACAGGAAACAACAGATGTTGGTGAGGAGGCAGAGAAAGGGGAACTCTTACACTGTTGGTGGGAATGCAAACTAGTGCAGCCTGTGGAAAACAGTCTAGAGGTTTCTTAAAAAGATAAAAATAGAACTACCCTACAATCCAACAATTGCACTACTAGGTATTTACCCAAAGATACAAAAATACTGATTTGAAGGAGTACGTGCATTCCAATGTTTATAGCAGCATTATCAACAATAGCCAAATTATGGAAAGAGCCAAATGTCCACTGACTGATCAATGGATAAAGAAGATGTGATATATATATATATCACACACACACACACACATATATATATATATATATATATATATATGCATTGGAATATTACTCAGCCATCAAAAAGAATGAAGTCTTGCCATTTGCAATGACATGGATAGAGCTAGAGTGTATTATGCTAAGCAAAATAAGTCAGTCAGAGAAAGACAAATACCATATGTCTTCACTCAAATTTGGAATTTAAGAAACAAGTCAGATGGGACACCTGGGTGGCTTAGTCGGTTAAACGGCTGTCTTTGGCTCAGCTCATGATCCTGGAGTCCTGGGATTGAGTCCTGCATTAGGCTCCTTACTCAGCAGTGAGCCTGCTTCTCCCTCTGCCTGCTGCTCCCCCCTGCTTGGGCTCTCTCTCTCTGACAAATAAATAAATAAAATGTTTTTAAAAAATAAAAAGAACAAATCAGATGAAAATAGGGGAAGGAAGAAAAAACAGGGAGGGAAGCAAAGCATAAGAGACTCTTAACTATAGACAACAAACTGAGGGTTGCTGGAGGGGAGGTGGCTGGGGGATGGGCTAAGTGGGTGATAGGTATTAAGGAAGGCACTTTTTGTGCTAACCAGTGGATGTTTTATGTAAGTGATAAATTACTAAATTCTACTCCTGAAACAAATATACTATATGCTAACTAAATAGAATTTAAATAAAAAACTTTAAATTATTTTCCAAAAATAAAATAAAACAGCCTTAAAGCCTAAGGAGTAAGACCCTCAACATGTCATATGAACAGAGTTCACCAAAAACATCCTACTCAGCTATGTGAATGGTTCATATTGCACAGCTGACTCATTTGAGCTACTTTCTTGTAGGGAAGGGAGCAATCAGTAGCGGTGCTTGGACACCGTAAAAACGAAGGTTGCACAGTGACAGACTCTCATATTTACTCATAGGGACACCAGGGAAAATTTTGCTTTAGTTTTCATACTAATAGCCCTCATGGAGATAATGGAAGATTGATGATAGTGGTTCTTTTATTTGCCCATCGTATCAGTCATAAAGAATATCAGCTAGCCTTTTCAGTTTTGAGACACTTTAGAGTTTTGGTAGGAAAAATGTTAAAGGATGCTCAGCAGGATAATGACATCTGTCTTAACCCCTTTTAAACTGTTGATTTCTCTATTCCCATAATTGGTGGGAAATTTACTGACCACGTAATGGAATTAGAAAAGAAAAACATGGTCAACGAAATAAACAGAGGTCATCAAAAATATTTAAGGCTGCAATTATAAGTTGTAACAATTTTAAGTTGTTAATTTTACTTGTTAGAGTACTTGGCTTTGCAGCATTGGAAAATTTATTTTAGACAGTAATTGTGGTTAAAATGCTATGAACTATAGATTTAATAGAGAATAGCCTTGTAGTTGTAATATCACCATATATTTCTACTACATAATTAAATGGACAACAGCATTCAGAAAAGATTTGAATTTTACAATAAACCTTCCAAATGCACCTAGGCATTATTAAGGCATTGTGTTTTTATTTTATTTTAAAGTTTTAACTGGGTGATGTACCAGAGTGAATGCTTTTTATGATTTTTAAAATGATTTTTTGCAACATTAACTTTTATAATGTGAAACATAATTAGGACAATGAAAATAAAAAGTGTTATCTATCCCACCAGATTACAGTACTCACTGTTGTTTTTCCCCCATCATTTTTTTTTTTTTGCCTTGCTTTTCACTGATCACATATTAATTTTAGGAGGATCTTTCTAAATAGATTATTTTGTCTGTTTAGAGTTAACATCCCAAAAGATATCCCCACCTCTTCCCAGTAAATCTTAGCTGCCTTGTTTCCAAAAATTGTAAGTTAAATTGGGTTCAAGATAGGATCATTATTTCCACTAGAAGAGCATCAATATTTAAGGATTTTGACCAGATTTTGGAAAGTATACTTTACTGAGGTAGGATGCTGCATTTGGAGAAAAAAAAAGAAAATCCTGTGTTTTAGCCTCAACTCTGCCACTTGAAAGATTTACATACATGGACAACTTACTTGCTTTGACAGTCCATTCCTCTATAAAGTGAGCATGATACCACTTACCATGATACACTTGCTCTGAGGGTTAAATAGGATAATGGAGGTAAAAATGATTATAAAATTGAAACATTTTGCAAAAAATATAGTATTTCTTTTAACCTCAAAGTTAATCTTGGAAGAATTGATGTCTATTCACATATGTGACATATTCAAAATATAAATTTAAAACATAAATAAATGTAATTTATATTTTTCACAAATACATTATTTTCAGAAATCACTACTTCGGTTGGTGAAGAAAAGTTATAATCTGTTGTTTTAAATGAATTCATGACAATTATTATAAACATAAAAAACATATATTATAAAATATGAAATACTGGCCATGTAAGCCTAATATAGGGTAACATTTCTTGTGCATTTATTCTATGAAAAATATTGTATGTTCAGTTTTTTCCAAATCAGTATTTCAAAAGTATAGTGTACACTGTTATGATTTTTAAAAAATTTTTAGATGACTATAACATTACCTACCTAAATACCATTCAAAGTAAGGGAAGCAAAAATATATTATTATATTCCAGGAATGAACAAATATTATATCGAAGCTTAATTAGGTTTGGATACACAAAGATAGGTGAAATAAGAACCAGCACATATAAAAATGAAGATATTGGGGATATAAAAGACTTTAGTGGACATTAATAAGAATTTAAATATATAGATTGAATAATTTTTTCAGCTTGGAGACAACATTGAATTCATGGTAAAATGACACTTGAAATAGAAGTTATATAATAAAATCAATAGCAATAATAATCGTGATCTATAACCTCTGATCATATTTGTAAAGATTTGCTGATCTGAGGGTAGAAGAAGTAAAAACTTATTAAATTTCACATCTTACTTAAGGAGAAGTCCAAAGTTATTTGCATCAAAAAGAGGATATGTATTTGCCAAATAAGAGTAAAAACTAAAAGTAGAGAAAACACTTCTTGAGGCAAAAGAGAATAGAATTACACTCAACCATATTCAGTTTATGCTCTGAAATGAGAGTATTAAACATTCTGAGTTAAAGAACATGAAAATCCTAATGAATTATATTTTTAAACATATTTTAAAATACAAATTAAAAAAAATAAGAGTAACTGAAGGAATGGTTAAAGTAGATCAGATTCAGAGAAATAAAATAAAGGGAAATACATAATACGAATGTCAGACACAATAGCGTTCCAAGGTGAAAACTATAAAAAGAAACAAAATGGTTGTTTTATATTTGATAAAAGATGCCATTCACTTTTAGGCAGCCCTTACAATAGTGAAGAATGTTTATGTAACAAAAAGAATGCTGACTAATTATATAAATTAAAAGCAATTAGAAATGGAAGAAGAAATAGAACATAAACATTACTAGCTGTTATTTATCACTATCATTCTAGGATAAAACAAGTAACAAAAGCAAATGAATGTGTCAAAGATATCAAGCTAATTACCAGCATGCTGTTTACTCATATGTAAGGCAGATGAATCCATAGATTGATTTTATCCAACAAAAGGGAAAACAAGCTTGATACAAATGGAAGAAGAGAGAAGGAAGAAAAACAAAATGTGGCCAATATGAGAAGAGTTTTCTGGTTTCCACATTTGGGAGTAAGTGATTAATGATCAGTTAAAAGGAAGTCAGTCCAGCCCATGTATCCATCCACAGACCAACTAAGCAATATCAAAGAAAACAGCTTCATTTGTTTATGGATTCCCTAGAAGACCTTACAGGTTCCTTGTATGTATCTTTGTGACACGTTGCCTCTATGAAGTGTTAGCCAGAATCCTTTTAAAAATAACTTTACTTTTTTTACATCAGATTTGCACCCTTTCCCTCTTCAGAATTTCTTGGGTATAATCATGACTTGTTAAAATACATGTGTATAATAAAATGCCCGCAAAGTGTATGAAAGAAAGTACTTCTAAATTGTTAAAACAGTTATGGTGGCATTATTAAACGTGATTTTTATTCTCTTTGTAAACTTTCCTCCATCTTCCCAAATTGAAAAAATATATTATTTTTATAATCAAAACCCTATAAATTTTATTTTTAAAAATAATAACTGATCCCAGTCATTGAGCACTCAAGTTCATTATATATGTTGCTTCATTCAGTTTTTCAGCAAAACCCAATATAGTTTATATCATCACCTCATTTAGAGACAAAATTGATCCTGAGAGAGGACACCTGATTTGTCCAAGTATACCTTAATTCCATTTTTCTGGCTCACTAAAAAATAATGGCGTATCCCCTCTGACCATTTTTTTAAACATAATACTGGAAGTTCTAGCTAATTCAATAAGACCTGAAAAGAATATGAGGGTGTACAGATTAATACCTTCCATATTCATGATAAAGAAATCCAATATTGTCAAGATGTCAGTTCTTCCTAACTTGATCTCTAGAATCAATGCGATCCTAATCAAAATTCCACAAGTTATTTTGTGGATATTGACAGAATGGTTCTAAAGTTTATATGACAAGGCAAAAAACCCAGACTAGCCAACACAATATTGATAAAGAGAACAAAGTTGGAGCACCAATGCTTTGTGACTTCAAGACAATATAAAGCTATGGTAATCAAGAGAGTGTGACGTTGGTTCAAGAAGAAAGGATTAAAAGATCAGTGGAGCAGAGTAGAGAATCTGGATTTAGATCCCCATAAAATTGATCAATTGATCTTTCCAAGAAGTAAAGGCAAAACAGAGAAACAAAGCTAGTTTTTTTCGACAAATGGTGCAGGAACATCTGAACATCCGTATGTAGAAAAGTAAATCTAGACATAGACCTCACACCCTTCATAAAAAATTAACTCAAAATGGATCACAGAACTAAATTTAAAATGCAAAACTATAAAACTCCTGGAAGATGAGATAGGAGAATACCTAGGTGACCTTGGGTATCGTGATGACTTTTTAGATAAAATACTAAAGACACAATTTATGAAATAAAAAGAAATGATAAGCTGGACTTGGTTAAAATTTAAAAGTGCTCTGCAAAAGACAATGTCAAGAGAATGAGTAGACAAGACAGATTAGGAGAAGATATTTTCAAGGACTCATCTGATAAAAGACTGTTTTACAAAATATACAAAGAACTCTTACAACTCAACAATAAACAAAACAATTGAAAAAGATGGGCCAAAGTCTTTAATATAGACACATCCCCAAAGAATATTATACAGATGGCAAGTAACAGTATGTAAAGATGCTTTACATCATACATCATTAAGGAAACACAAGTTAAAATAACAATGGTAGCACCTATCCGAATGGCCAACATTTAGAACACTGACAATACCAATGCTGGCAAGGATGTGGAGCAATAGGAACTCTCATCCAATGCTGGTGTGAGTAAAAAATGGTACAACCACTTTGGAAGACAAACAATTTCTTAGAAAACTAAACATCTTTACTATATGATCCAGCCATTGTACCTTTTTATATTTATGTTTTATATATAAGTTCAAAACTTGTGATTCTCAAAACTCTGCACACCAATATTTATAGAAGCTTTGTTTGTAACTGCCAAAACTTGGAAGTAACCAATATGTCCTTCACTAGATGAATGGATAAATAAACCATGGTACATCTAGGCAATGGAATGCTATTCAGCACTAAAAAGAAATGGGCTATCAAGCCAGGGAAAGACATGGATGAAGCTAAATGCTTATTACCAAGTAAAAGAGGCCAACCTGAAAAGGCTACACACTGTATGATTTCAATTAGATGATATTCTGGAAAAGGCAAAACTATGAAGAAAGTAAAAAAGATTAATAGTTGCCAGAGGTCAGGGTAGGGTGGATGAATAGGTAAAGTGCAGAGGATTTTTAAGGCAATGAAAATACTCTGCATGATACCATAATGGGACTTATATATTTGTCCAAACTCATAGAATGCACAGCATCAAAAGTGAACCATAATGTAACCTAAGGACTTTGGTATTATAATGTGTCAATATAGGTTTTACCAGTTGTCACAAATGTATCACTCTTGGAAATACTCATAGTTGGGGACACTATGCATATGTGGGGATAGGTGGTATATATGAAATGCACGTACCTTCCCCTCAATTTGCTGTGAACTTTAAACTGTCTTAAAAACATAATGCTTTGGAATGCCTGGGTGGCTCAGTCGGTTAAGCATCTGCCTTGGGTTCAGGTCATGAATCCAGGGTCCTGGGATCAAGTCCTGTGACAGGCTCCCTGCTAAGCAGAGAGCCTGCTTTTCCATATGCCTTCTGCTCCCTCTGCTTGTGCATGCTCTCTCTACCAAATAAATAAATAAAATCTTAAAAAAATAATGCTTAGTTTAAAAAAAATTATTTGAGTGTATATCAGTGGGGTAGAAGAGTACTAGCAGGGAACTAGCAATCGAGATTTGAAGCTCAAGAGAAAAAAATCATCCACTGATATTTTTTCTAAGCATTCATTTCTTCCATGACCTTGCTTTGATGAATGAAACAGAATCCCTGTCTTCTCAGTGCTCATAGCCCATCAGTGGTACAGATGTTTAAAGAAACACTTTCAATAATGTGTAATAATGAGGGCAAAAGGTAATACAGGGCTTGGAGTGATTAACTCTGCAGGATGGAAGTGGAGGTATAGAAAGGTGGAGCTTGAGCTGAAAACTCCAATTTGGAAGACAGCCTTGTAATGATGAAGGATAAAACTGTATATGAGATCATCCTTGGAGTCTGAGGGTTAACGAATAGAAAGAAATTATTAGTGCCCTCCCCAAAATTAATGGAGTTGCCAGTAAATATAGATGTTTGTGAATGAATGCTCACATTTTGAAATGATGAATTGAGAAATATAAACAGACCAAAAGTAACAATTTTTTATGACAGTGACTTAAAAAAAATATTTGAATCTGGAGCTAAATTCCTAAGCTTGATCTACTATATGATAACTGTGAGGTTTGGGGCAAATAGCTATCTTTTTCAAAGCTCAGCTTCTTCCATTAAAAGGCAGCTGTAATAGCACCTACCTTCTACCTAAGGGTAGAAGAATTCATATACATACATATTTTAATACTGTGCCTGGTATGTTTGAGGAAAAGAAGAGGCAGCTTGGCTGGGGCGGCATTAGCAGGAAGGAGTGTGGGAGGGAGATGAAGTGAGAGGGATGAGAGATGATTGAGACTATTACTTTGAGTGAGATGAGAAGCCACTGAAGTGTTTTCAGCAGCCTAGTGACAAAATCGATATGTTTTAAATGGGTCACACTGTAGGTGTTTTGTGAATAAAGAGTGGGATGCAAGGGTAGAAGCAAGGAGACCTGCTAAGAGGCTACTGCAGTAATACAGAAGAGGAATGAGGGTATCTTAGACCAGAGCTGAGAGAACTGAGGTGAACATTTGTGCAGGGATTATTCATGCCCACGGGTTACTTGTCATCATGGTAAGTCTAGGAAATTCCTGTATGCAGCTAGGCTTGCTTTATACAGTCTCCCTGCCCTATGATTATGAAACAGTGGCACATGGCAGCTTAGTATACAACTTGCTTTCTCCTTTAGCATCAAACATATTTCATCATTTAGTGATACTAGACAAGCTAAGGCTGGTTGATTATTACCAAATGAGAAGGCTACAAGTGACTGAAGCAGGGACCACAGTTGTTAATTGGAAAATTCTGACATGAACAAATTAAAAACTTTCCAAATTTTAGTACTTATTTGAAAAACTTAATGTGATTTGACAACATCAACAACTGTCTTAAATATTACTAATGATATATTAATGAAGACTTTTTTTTAAAGCTCTTATTTATTCTGGGGGTGCCTGGGTGTCTCAGTGGGTTAAAGCCTCTGCCTTCGGCTCAGGTCATGATCCCAGGGTCCTGGGATCGAGCCCTGCATCGGGCTCTCTGCTCAGCGGGGAGCCTGCTTCCTCCTCTCTCTCTGCTTGTTTCTCTGCCTACTTGTGATCTCTCTCTGTCAAATAAATAAATAAAATCTTTAAAAAAAAAAAAAGCTCTTATTTATTCTGAAGTTGAATGCCACTATTTCTTTCTCTTAACAGGGTGGGAGTCAAGAGTCACATGAAAAATCTGAAATTTGGGCGAAATATTTCTCTGTACTGTTCTCTTCCTGTTTATAGGCAAGAGAGGGAGAAATGGTTGAGAATCCTAAAACAGAGCCAACTGTTTAGAATAAATTTAATTGAATCTAGTTGGAATATTCAAAGGCAGGAATGGAGCTACATGGATCAATCATGACTAAGCTACTCTGCCTAAAGTATGAAGAACAGGTTTTGAAATTACTGGGAGGCAAAGAAATGGAGGAGGAGGGAGAGGCTGGGAATGGTCAGTACAGTGATTGGAAAAACCTGATTTGAAGAGATTTTATTAATAAGTATGACTAATTTTTCAATACAAAATTATTTTCCTTGTCATGATGTGACTCTCTCCACCTACCTTAATTTCCTGTGGAGTCCACATTGTGATTTCAATACCTTCTCTAAGTGGCAGTGGTTCTAATATGTGCAAATCAAACAAAAATGGGTGGGATCCTTCCATGAGATGGTTAGTGAAGAGATCAATAAGTGGAAAGACTATGACGGAAGCAGAAATTTAGAGCCAGTGGTACATAGGAAAACATTAGACATCTGGCCCTTTGTGAGGACACAAAGATCTCACTGCTCATATACTGGATTTTGAGCTACTCTGATTTGAATCTCAAGAAAGGGGGTACTTTGCTATTATTTGAGTTAATGTTTTGGCTGGGCATTGATAATCTGAAATGACTATATATTGGGGATGGGATTGTCAAGGGATAGGTGAATCCCATTTGGAGTATTTGGCCTGTCAGCTGTCAACTGTCAATCTCAGGGGCTTTGCAGATCCTCTAACTCTGGATCTCCAACTTGAGTGAACATTAAAATCACCTTGGAAGCCTTGAAAAAATGCCTGTGTTACAGTCCCATCCAAAAGCAATCAAATAAGAATTATGTGCAGTCAAGTTTGAGAACCACAGTGAGTATCATCAAATAACTCTAAAACAATTCAACTTGAACATCCTAGCCTATGATCCCTGTTTTTCACCAATCAGTCATAAATCAGGGAGAAAAATATGGATCCTCAACTCTGTAGAACTTAATTTATTAAAAAATAATAGAGGAGGAATATTGATAGATGAGGTATGGTTCTAGCCCTAAAGATTTTATAATGGAATTAAAGGAACTAGGTTTATACATGGTAAATAACTATCAAAATTGCTCTATAACTTCAAATATTAGGATAACAGTATGGTGAAGAATAATCAGGAATTACCTTAAGAAGGAAAGTGTCCCTGGCTTACTCAGTAAATACTGATCCTTGCTTGAGGAGGATTCCAGCAGACAGCTAGTGTAGACACATAAGATTGATCCAGGTTACTTTTCAAATATCTGGAAATACCATTATAATTGAAGCAATGCCCCAGATTCAAGAAATTGTGTTGTAAACAGGCAGACATGATGAAAGAGTTGCAAACCATAAAGACTGGGTTTTCCTTAAGAGAGTTTTACATTCATCAAAGAAATCTTATGGCAAAATTAACCAACTAATATACATACTTTTTACTTTTACTTTTATTAATATACATACTTTTTATTATTCTCTATAGTCCTTAAGGAGAAATAATAATCATTCACATAAGTGAAAATAATTACTGCTGTTTCATGCAATTAAAAACATTTGGTTTTTCCCTTCTTGCTTGATTGGAAGTATGTATGATCCTCAGCATAGTGGTGGAGAGTCACGCACGGCTTGGGAGCTGAACCTCCTGGGTTTGGATCCTCTGCTTTCTGTGTGACCTTGAACAAGGTAATTAATTTCCATCTTCTGTTTCCTCATATATAAAAATGGGATAATAGTACTATTTTTCTTTAAAAATTGTCGTGGGGATTGAACTAGATAATACAGGAAAAGCACTTAAAACAGCATCTGTCATATAATCTGCCCTCAATAACTGTTAGCTGTTATTATTACCTCTAATTTTCTTTGAAATCATATGTTAATTAGTAATTATCATTATCACCAATACACAGGAACTAGAAAATAGAGGGTTGCTTTATTTAAATTTTATTTCTAATAAGTGGAATTTTCAGTCTCCAAAGGCGTCCACTGAAAGAATAATACAAGCTGTAGCCTTCAGCTAGTTAATCAGCCCTTCTGTACCTCAGTTTCTCACCTGTATATTGGGGGTAATCATACATCAGACCTCAAATGATGGCTGCAAGGATTAAATAACTTACACAGAACACAACAATACCTGGCACAAATTAAGCACTATGTGCTAGCTTTTATTTTTATGATTATGCTCCATTCATGATCTTCTACTTTGCTATTCCCATGGTTCTCCAGGCCCCTGAGGGGTCTTTTGGTGGATCCCCTCTACCCACATTAATTTCCCCGGTTGCTTGTGAGCTTAAGGCAGTAGAAAATGACTACCAGCTGGTTAATAGCATTTTGACTGAAACTCATTTTTATAGAATGTCCTGGGAATTTACATTTTAAGACTTTGAGGGCTAATATTCTCCTTTGAAGGATATTCTTGAAGTGTAGGTAACAAAGAGCCAAATCTCATCCTCACTACCTTTGAGTGGTGTGGACCTTGAGCAGAATGGGAATAAAGTGGGGGTGGAGAGGAGGCTGCTGCCTTGAACTTGGCTCCATTCTACATCTAAGGTCAGTCCAAAGGCAATATTTCTCTCATTGAGAAGAAGGGAGAATGGCTTTCAATTCTTGGACACTTATAATCTGGAATGGGATGAGCTGAAGATGACAAAAATGAATGTGACTGACTCCATAATTCTTACAGAGGTTGGCATTATTTATATTCTTCTTTCTTAGGGAAGCAGAGTCATGGCAATGGTGCTTCATGTCATATGTGACCCTGCACTGTAGTACTTTAGGAAAATTATGATGGTGACAGCAGTTTTTAGAAAACGTACCTTCAAAGGGCACCTGGGTGGCTCGGTCCTTAAAGCGTCTGCCTTTGGCTCAGGTCATGTGGGATCGAGCCCCCCATGGGGCTCCCTGCTCATGGGGAGCCTGCTTCTCCCTCTCCCACTCCCTTGCTCGTATTCCCTCTCTCACTGTCTCTCTCTCTCTCTGTCAAATAAATAAAATCTTTGGGGAAAAAAAAAAAAAAAGGAAAGCAAATGTACCTTCAAAACAGTTTTCCAGCAATGGAAAGAAGAAGAAATTAAAACTCTTCTTAACATTTGAGTAGTAAGAATATTCTGATAACACTAAACAGTAAATTGTAGCATTCCATTCTCAAAATAATCAATGTAGGCAGCATTTCTGCAGTAAATTTAAATCTAATCTACATTATTAAATAAAAAATGATAGTGCTCTATTTTGTTTTACCTGCATTTGAGAATAGGTCCTTTTTATCTAATGGAAGAGAACAAAAAGAACAGACATAGTATTTTAAAAACAGCACCCTAAGGATTTTTAAAAACCAGAAAATTGAAATAACTTTGTAAAGATGACATTATATCATTTTTAGAATTTTTAAAAAGCTCCTTTCATTAAAAATCACCCCCAAACTGCATTCCTTATAAAAGAAATTACTCTACTCATTTTTATTAGTTTAGCTTTAATGTCAGTACTCAGGTTTATAAGTGCAGTATTAGAAAAACAATGGATTAATAATAGATGTCATGTGATGCTTTTATATCTCATATTATGTTTGCTTCCTCATTGCTTTTCTCTGTTGCTTTAATTCCTAATCACTCTCCCCCAAACAGAGAGCATCTGCCAATTTCATTATATGGGAACTTAATAATACTTAATTAAAATACAAAGCTCTAGTTGCTATCCACCATTTAATTGAATGTGATTTAAATAAAACAATAATGGAAAGTATCAGATAGTTCATATATATTTCTGTTTGAAAAAGGATAATATCTTGGCTATTTCTTCAGAATAACCATAGGTTTTATAATTTTATCTATATTATAAAAAGAATCTTTACAAAATATTATTGGTCGTTCTCTCCTTCTAGCACTTAAAAATATATCTTACTGTAGCTTTTTAAATACTAACTTTTCTTTTAGACATTCAAAGCCATGCCGTTACATTTTTACATATCCTGAAAAGTTTATTCTAGATACAAGTTTGTGATGGTTTCAGAATGTTGATCTACAATGCCTAATAAGATTAAACATGATTTTACTAATTATTTTTGCTTGCAAATTTTGATGAAATGTGTAACTTTATGACAATTTGTTAAGTGAATATCTTTGGGTAGAAGGGATAATTATCAATTAGTTACTAGTTATCCTACAAAAGTGATGAAAGAACAGTAATAATCATGACAGATGAATTCAGATGCCATGAACTGTTTCCTTCTTCCTTTTTTCCCTGTATCCAGTAATGTTTTCTGTAACACAAATCAGCAAGTATAGAAATATGATTCCCAGAGTTAACACAAAGAGTGGAACTGGGCCCTATGTTTAGAAGTAAATGTGTATTTTGTAAAAAAGTTTGAAAGTGATCTTCAGTATACATCCTTTATTTTGTCATATTTGCTCCATATAATTTTTTTTAATTACATATTAAAGTCGGTCGAAGTCCCTTTTGTGGTCCTTCCCTCTCCTTCCCCTCTATCACTCTCTATTAACATATTATTGCTCCTTACTCTAGCTTCTGACAGTTTTGTACTTTTATAACATAATTATAAAACAAAGATCCAGAGATAGCTCATTTTGCTTTTGTTGTTTTTTTAAGAATGTACATACATATTCTGGTTCATTTTAATTGTATTCCTTTGTATCAGTGGTGAACCAAGATGGAGGCAGAGGAAGAAGCCCATGGTGGGTACAAGTTGTGTGCCAATAGGGAGAATTATTTTTATCACTGACACTTGTTTAGAATTGTCAACATTTTGTTGATTTTATTGTTTTTAAATTCCACAGTCAGTGCTCCTCCTTATTGCTTGCACTCAAGTCAGAACCTTCCCGCTACCCTCGTTCCCTTAAATTTCAAAATGTCTTCTCTTCTTGTGATCATGTGAGGTGGTGCTACTCATTGTAGATGGTCAGCAAGCTGCTTATCCTTGTCTGTGTTGAGATAAAGAGCATTCATCACAGTGTACATTAGTCTAATGTTTTCTTCATCCAGAAGATCGTGGTACAAAACAGTACATGTAAATGAGGTAGTCTAACCGAACCAGAGTATGAGTAATGAGGTAACAGTAATGACTGGCCTTCTGTCGCCAGCCCCTTGCAGCAGAACGGTAACAAACTATTCGCAGAGCAGCTCTCGGCAGTACTAATCCTACTAGGCAGTACTAGGTGCCTTCAGTGACACTGATTTGGATGGTTGCCATTTCTCTAATGTAGTGCTTACAACTCAGAGAAAATTTCTCTGTGTCCTTTCTGGTGTGTGAGTGCAAGTTTCTCCGAGCTTGTTCCTCGCTGAATGGTTGCTGGGAATTGGCTGACTATGTGTATAGTCAGCTTACTGACTATGTGACTATGTGTATAGTCAGCTTACTCCACTCAACACCTGCACTTTTAAATTGCCGCCCAAACCATACCCACATTTCGAAATGTCAGACCTTTCTCTTCTAATCAAGTGGGTACAGAACGGTTTCTCTTTGTTGTTTTGCCTTGCATTTTCATGATTGCTACAGTAGCTGCTCATCTTGTCCTATTAGCCTTTCAACATTACTTTTGAATTACATGGGTTCTTATTGAATTGGAGGATTAATAAATATTACATTTCAGATAAATATCTTTTGTTAGATTTATAAATACCAAACTTGTTGTATTTTAACCGTTTATAGTTCTTTTTTCTTTTTGGTCTTAAAATAAGTCTTGGGTTTTGATGTAATCAAATCCATCAATCCTTTCCTTTATGATATAAAAAATCTTCCTTTTCAAGCTACACTTTCTTATAGATTCTCAATATTGTCACCTATGTTTAAATGTTTTAAATTTTTCATATTTAAATTTAAACATCCTTGTTCTGTTTGGAGTGAGGTCAGGGTCTAATTTTATTTCATTTTTTCATATGGATAGAAATATGTGTTCCGATGCTATTAAAAATTAATACACAATCTTGATTCATGAGTTTATAATGCTCTTTCATATATATCAAATTCTGATTTCTATGCCTTATATCCCTATAAGGCACTGTAACTGTAACTTTTACTTTTGGCCACTGTAACTTTTACTTTTCTTGTGTCTGTTACATGTTGTTTTATTTACCTCCTATCTGATAGAATATGGCCCTCTGTCCTGTGGGTTTTCTACAAAATTAAATGTAGATTCTTTAATCTTTGCATTTTCATGTGTACCTTAGAATAAGTTTATATAATTTAACTTTTGTTTCATCCCAGATTCTGTTAGGATATTTTTTACACTTAATTTGT
Source organism: Martes martes (assembly GCF_963455335.1). Lineage (NCBI taxonomy): Eukaryota > Metazoa > Chordata > Mammalia > Carnivora > Mustelidae > Martes > Martes martes. The sequence goes on along the minus strand of NC_137899.1, from coordinate 74,285,846 downwards.
AGATTAACTGTAATGAGGTTAACATCTATACCATTTTTAGTCTTGTATCCATGCCATATGTCTTTAAGAAGTCAAATCTTTTGTGCCCTTTGTAGCCTTCAGGTTTTAAAAAAAATATTTATTTATTTATTTATTTAAGAGAGAAAAAGACAATGTACAAGTGGGGGCAGGGTGAGGGACAAGCACAGTCCGTACTGAGCATGGAACCCCACGTGGGCTCAGTCTTATGACCCTGAGATCATGACCTGAGTGGAAATCAGGAGTTGGGACACTTAAGAGACTGAACAACCCAGGCAACCCTCAGCTTTTTCACATTTAAATATTTTGTATCTCTTTCTTTTAAAAAACATTTTATGTATTTATTTGAGAGACAGAGAGAATGAGAGGAGAGAGGTCAGCAGGAGAAGCAGACCCCCTGCCTAGCAGGGAGCCCGATGTGGGACTCGATTCCGGGACTCCAGGATCATGACCTGAGCTGAAGGTAGTCGCTTAACCCACTAAGCCACCCAGGTGCCTGTGTATCTCTTTCATTAGAGTTATTTTTCGGTGTTTTTTGGTTTTCTGTTGCTACTGTAAATTCTTATTTCATACCACATTTTACATTTGAATGTACTTCTGTATGGGATTATGTAATCCTGATTTTATCCTCACTTAACTTGCTGGATTATTTTATTAGCTTTTTAAGAATTTAAAATATATTCATCTGTTATAGATAAGTATAGTGTCTATAAATTGCAGCAATTTCATCTTTTTTTTTAAAAGATTTTATTTATTTATTTGACAGATGGAGATCACAGAGAGGCAGGCAGAGAGAGAGGAGGAAGCAGGCTCCCCACTGAGCAGAGAGCCCAATGCAGGGCTCGATCCCAGGACCCTGGGATCATGACCTGAGCCGAAGGCAGAGGCTTTAACCCACTGAGCCACCCAGGCGCCCCAGCAATTTCATCTTTTATTTCTAATTTTTTCTCTCTTACTTTACCTTCATCAAATTGCATTGGCTAAGATCATCATTACATTATCTTTTTCTTAAGTTTAATGGGAATGTTTCTGGCATATTTGGTACAGGGTTTTGGCATATACCTATTTATATCTGTTGTGGTAGCCATGAGAATGTACCTTGCAGACTTATACGACATGGTGGATAATTGACCAAGGCCCACAGCCACTATGCCCTGAAATTCATTGCTGTGTTTACTCTGAAGCCATACTTTCCATGGGCCATTTCCACCCAATGATTAAGCAATAATTTAGATCCATTTCTAAGAGATACAAGACTCCACTGATGACCAACGTTGGTTAAAGGATTCCCTGACAATCTTCCTGAATCTTCCTTAAACTGCCCAACGATGTATGATACTCTCCATAATCTTCCCTACTTTTCTCCTTTATTCTAGTCAGGCTTGCCTCCAGTTCCGATAGCTCTCCCAGCCTCCTGGCTCCCTCCCCATCTTCTCTCCTAGGGCAGTTAATAAAATCCTTGCGCATATAATCCTCTTCTGGTGTCTGCTTCTCAGAAAACACCAAGTAACATAAACTTTATCTAAGGAAGGAAGTTTCCTTTTATTCCTAGTAGTTTTTAATTCCCATTTCCTGCTAGTGGGTGAATTCAGCATTTTAGCTCATGTCACCAGTACTTCTCTTTAAAGCAGGACATCAACTGGAACTTTATTTGATTATCTCAATACGTCATTTATCCTCTCTCAGGGACTCTTTTTTTTTTTTTTTTCAATTCATATAATTACTTGTTTAAAGTTGGAAGGACTAACTAGTGCTGATTTATTATCCATAGTTATCTCTCCACTTTCTTTTCACCTGTGAAGAATGGTGGGACTCGGCAACTTTTCTGTTTATAATGGGTTTCTTTTTCTTTTTCTTTTCTTTTCTTTTCTCTCTCTCTCTCTCTCTCTTTTTTTTTTTTTTTTTTTGGTGTGTGTGTTAGTGGCAAGTGTTTCCTCCTGGCCTCCCTACTCATGCCTTTCAGTCTGTTTCCTTAGGAGATTTTTGTACGGTATCAATAAATATTTTCAAGAGCATGTTAAGTCATTGTTTTTCCACATGGCATCTGTGGTAGAGTACTAGAAGATTTTTTATATCTTCCCTCTCATCATTGGATTGCTCATCTTATAATTTACAATATGCACTTATAGGCTATCTTTCTGTGAGTGTTGCTATATATTTTTTCACTTGCTTACTTACTTTTTTTGGTAACTCTTTTCAAGCTCTAAGGAAGGAAACTTTTATAATCTTCCTTCTACAGTATTATTACCCCTTAGAGTTACTTCAGTAAAGTTTTAACGTGGAGCAAAAATGAAAACAATGAAACTATATTAATTCCAAATGAAGAATCAACTTTGAAGTAAATGGTTGTTTTTTTTTTTTTTCTGATTAGAAGCTGTCGTTTGTTGTATCAGAAATACCATCCAAGCCAGAAATACCATCCAAAATTTGTGAATTGACACTGATTACCTGCAGAGGTAGAATTCTAATGTACCAGCTATTAGTAAATTTACTGTAATGCCATGTGTTTTGAAAATACTACATTGAAATATGGTTAAAAGAAAAGACCTTCATACAAGTCTACATGTCAGTGATCTCATACTTTGAGTCAAATTTAGGACAGAGTGGATATAGGCATCAAATGGATATCTATATGCAAAATTACTAGGTTGGGATGTTAAACACTGGGGTATTGGTTCAGAACACCTGGCCTGACTCTGGCCCTCATAATGAGTGGAAGGCAGGGAATAAATGCCCAGTCTAGGATACAAATAGTTCATATGATAGAGAAAGAAAATAGAATTTCTAGTCAGTTTGCTAAAATGAACTGACATGATAAAATCCCCTTTACCAAACTCACAGCAGCAGTGTATAAAATATAATTTAATATTTACTTAAAAAATCTTAAAAATATGAATGAGCAATTCTTGAATGCCAGAAATAAAGAAGCACTTCAAATTCAGATTGATGAAGAGGAGTTTAATTGAATGGTCTATGGAGATATTGGAACTAGATATATGCCTTTTACTAGGGGAGAGCTTTAATGCCTATGCTGGAGACAGTAATTCATGACACAGTTCTCTTGAAATAACCCAAGTCCATATTTCATATGATTGAATTTTTGGACTCCTCTTATTATATTATGGCAGGATTTTATTATACATAGATATTCTAGACATGAAAAAATGTAGTCACTGAAATTAAAAATTCCGCAAGTGGTTTATAAAAGGAGAATAAGCTAATTGGAAGATGAGTTTGGTATACTGAGGAAATCAAGCATGTTGCTGAACAAAAGATAAAGAAATAGAAAGTAAATATTGGTTTAAAAAAACAGAGAATAACTGATGAGAAAGTCCAATGCATGTCAAATAGGAGTTCCAGGAAGAATGAGCAGGGAGAGGAGGGCAGAGACAACAGCTGACAGAACAATAGCCAAGAGTTTCCCAGAATAGAATAAAAACAAGTGTCAACTGATTGAAAAGCATACTTTTAGGACTGAGTTTATAGTAGGAAAATTAAAGTAGTGTATAAATATGAACTGGAGCAAATATAAAACAGAGTACTTATTTGCATTTACTCCTAAATACATAATTACTAAACATTTTCAGCTGAGCTGTTATGCTCTTAAGATACTAAGAAATAGGATCACAAGCAGTAGAGGGGAAGTAATATTTTGATAGAAGGAAGACAAATGAGCAAACATGCAGATAAAACCCACACAGATAAGCAGTATAATCTAAGTAGATAAGGAATGTTATGACTATGAGACTGGAGAGGAAAAGGATGCATCTCTACATCAGAAAGTCAGGAAGTCCCTAAAATGAGATGGTGCTTGAGCTCAGTTTTGCAAAGAGATAATTCAATAATATATGGGAGATTGCTGCTTTAGCAAAGTGAGAGAAATAATTCAAGGCGGTACACATGTGTATATAATCACATGAGGGCCCATATCTTGTTCTGGGACCTGCAGATAGTCTGATAGAGATAGGATAATCCTCAGGCAGTGTGTAGTGATGGAATTTAAGGTAAAGCAGAACCCAGTCTGGGTTTCCACTGAAAGGAGATAGTACTTTGTCTAAAGGAATAATCCCACTTTAAGTATGGTGTGTGAACTGAAGGCAGTCTGCAAACTCTTACTGGTCCTCAATGAGATAAATAGAAATAGTGAAGATGAGCAATTAGAAGAGCTTTTGTAGCAGTTTGGCATTGTCAGGAAATCCAAGTGTGTGTCTTCATGCTTCACAGAAGTATCAGTCCAAGGGGGATTAGAAATCAAAAACAAACATGGGGCATCTGGGTGTCTCAGTCAGTTAAGCATCTGATTCTTGGTTTTGGCTCAGGTCATGATCTCAGGGTCGTGAAATCAAGTTCTGCGCTGGGATCTGGGCTCCATTGGGAATCTACTTGGGATTCTTTCCTTTTTCCTCTCCTTCTTCCTCACCGTCTGTCCCTCCCCCAGCTTGCTCACTCATATGCATGCTCTTTCTCCCTCTTTCTAAAATAAATAAATAAATAAAATCTTCAAAAAAAGAAATCAAAAGCAAACAAAGAACAATGACAATAATAAAAACTGGTTCTTCTCCACAGTTGGGCTTCCAAAGGATTCTAAGTGAGGAAGAAGCTACTACAATGAGGCAGCCATTGTCATTTTATATATAAGAAAAATGAGCTTGGAGTAGTAAGATAATTTTCTTAAGTTCAAGTTACTTAAGTTTCCTGTAAATTTAAAAAATAAATCTGTTCCCTATAAGGAACATATATGGAACATGCTGTAAGCCTTCCCCTTCTTCCTCAGATCCATACAAATAAGAGAAAATGTGTATTTCCAAAATCCATAATCATTTTTGGAAAACAAGGAGACTCTGTGGCAGACTAGAAATTGTGGAGAATTTTGACAGATTAAAAGTAGATGGTACCTAATTAAAAAGGAAGCCATAATTCAAGCTTGATGAAGGATGGTATTATAACAAAAGTGATAGTGATAACAAGCATGGATCTTGCCCAGTGATGGTGGATACCTGGAGGAAGAAAAGAAGGCACAGAGGGAAATAATTGAGATTAGTTGAGTTGTCACAGGAAGAGCAGCCAAAAACCTCTTTCATGTCTTGAGACAAGCAGTAGCAATGCAATGGTGGGGGCAGTAGAAGTGGAATCTCAAATGAAAGAATGGGAAACAGTGTTCCAGTTTGATAGCCACACTTGGAAGAAGTGAAGAGTTTCTGCGAGCCACAAGTCTAGCCATAGTTGGTGGGCATACCCCAGAACTACTCTCACTAAAATATATCAGAGTAAAAGCCACAATATGCCCTGCCTCTACCCTAAGCAGACTATGCAAATCGATTTCAGAAGAGTATCTCAACTCCAGAAAATGTGCACACTAAAAAACTAATAAAAATCAAGGAAGGCCAACATCATGAATGAATGATGATCAACTAAAAAAATAACACATCTAAGTAGGCAGAATTAATAAGTGTAAGCTGTAGAGGGCTTTGAAATACATTGTATTAATATTCTGAGAAAAATGAAAGAAGTAGCAGAAGTCATTGAAATGACCAAGTTAATTATTGGCATGAAATAAAACTTCAGTTATTAGAATGAATAACAGGTGAGGGGAAATTAATTTATTGGTTGAATGAGACAAGTATTTCCAGAATACAGCATACACTATAAAGATATATACAACATTCAAGAAAAGCCTCATGTAGGATGAATTGAGAATTCAATAGGAATTTAAGAAAGAAAAAGAAGAGATAACAATGTCCTAAAACTAAAGAGAGACACAAATTCTGAGATTGAAGGAATCCACTAAGTACTCAGTAGAAAGAAATTTTTTTAAACTACAAAAGCAGGGAACACGTGGGTGGCTCAGTCAGTTAAGCATCTGCCTTGGCTCAGCTCATGATCCCAGGGTCCTGGGATTGAGACCCGGTGTCAGGCTCTCTGCTGAACTGGAAGCCTCTTCTCCCTTTACCTCTCCTTCTGCTCGTGATCTCTCTCTCTCCTTCTTGTTCTTGCTCTTGCTCTCTCTCTCTCATATAAATAAATCAAATCTTAAAAAAAAAAAAAAGCTAATATAACCAAACATAGTGAGTTTACAATAATATCAAGAGAAACCCAAGAGGAATCCTAAAACTTCTTCAATGAGAAAGAAGCAAAGAAAGAAGGATAACTTTCCATGTTATCCACAAATGTGTAAGAATCAAATTACCATTAGACTTCATTAGACTTGCCATTAGTGACACTGAAGGTAAAAAAGAATGAGCAGGGTAGGTTGCGAGGGAATTTTGACTAGTATTTTATATTTATCCAAATGAGTAATCAATAAGATTGAAATAAAGACATTTTCAGACATCCAGAGATTCAGAAAACTTACCACCAATGATTTCTCAGAGAACACTACAGCAAATGAAATATAGTGGTAGCAGGTGGAATAAGGATGTAAATAGCATTGATGAACAAGGCAATAAATGAAACTTAGGTTTACATAAATTATGATTAAAAACTAGATAATATCTCTATAAGAATATGTAAAGAAACTCACCTACAAACATAAGAAATTTTAGTATTTTATAACAATAGTCTATCAGTCAGTGAGTAAAGAAATAGATGGTTTAAGGAATGGTATTCAGAAAATTGTTTGCCTGCATGGAGCTATGTACAGTTTAAAACATGGTAAAGCATATAGAGGATGGACAAAGACCTTTTCAAAAACCTGTACATTCTTAGAAAATACTATAGGAAGCTCTATTTTGAAGTTGGAGTTGTTGATCCCTTTTATACACAAAACCATAAAGAAAGATATATATACTTATGACTGTACGTCTAAATAAAAATCCCATGCAAGTAGTGGACTAGGCAAAATATTTGGGACATATGGAAGAAATAAAGCAACTAATATCCAAATGATATAAAGAACTCCTACTAATGACAAGAAAAAGAAAAAAAGAAGAGAAAGGATATGAACAGAGTATTTTCAGAAGAGGGAATATACCTGATTAGTATTAAAAAGTGTTCAACCTCACTTGTAATCAGGAAAATGCAAATTAAAGCATCAGTAGATATTTTTTGTATATCAGATAGGTAAAAAAGAAAATGTGTGATAATATCAAGTTAACAAAGTGTAGAGGAAATAAGCCTGTTGAAATAATGTGTAAATATAAATGGGAATAGCCTTTTTTGATGTCATTTTGTAGGTTTTAATATTTTATTTCAATTTTTGGCATATGCTCTAGAGGAACACACAGTGTGTATACAAGAAAACACAAGTAGGGATGTTTATAGTAGCACTGTTTGATGACATGAGAAATATTTTAAATTTAAAAGTGTTTACTTTGATTGACTCAAAATATTCAGTAGCTCCAAGGATTATGAAGAAAACCTGGACTTCAGGTAATGAAAAGAAAATCCTATATCTCCAGATAGCAGTTTCATATTTTACTTACTGGAACTGTCTTATAAATAACCTAAAGAGGATTAGTAGCTATACCCTGAAATTAAGAAAGCAGGAGTATGTTTTATTCCCAGCTGTGTTATCATAGACAGGTAATTCAAATTTCCATCATTTAGCTTCTTCACCTGAGGGATTTTACTTGAATTTTAATATCATTTGATTGGAAACTAATGCATTACCTGATTTGATTCCTTGACCTTTGAAAAACAAAATAAATGTCTCTAGCAGATGATATCTGTGTAGTTCAAAGTATTGTAGTATTTCTCTGAAGTATATATTTTCTTTGTCGATTTCTCTTTGTTATTCCTTTCCATTAGTTCTTATTTTAATTTAGTTGAAATATTCCATCTGCACAGGGCTGCCAAACATGAAAGGAAGAAATGTGAGGGGAAAAAAATATTAGTTACAGTATTGTAGATACCTGAAATAGCCATAAGATTTAAGATAAATTTGAAGCCCAGAAAATAAGAGAATTGGTGTGTAAAGCAAAATATGTTTTTAGCATTGGAATGATGCAAAATGGTCAAACCTGATTAAGATGAAGATAAAAATACTTACATTCTTAACTTTGTTGATCACTGTAATACTTCAGAATTGGTAATAAAACCTTCAGCTAATTGTAGTTTCTTCATTCTTTCATGCATTCAGCAACTCTTGAGTTAGCTCCTATCATGAACTAAAGGCCATGCCAGACATGACAGACTTCTTTTAGGGTGGGTAAGGGAATAGGAAAAAGGGTAATAATTTTCCTTATCACTTAATTCATACAACAGAATACTTCGGGGTATCTATTATGTACCAGGTAACTCTGAGAGTCTGTAAGCACAGCAGTGAATAAAACAAATGATTTTGGCTCATGGTGGTTATATTCTAGTGCCTCGGGAAATGTGAAAATTGTTATGTCCACAATTAAAATGTTTGAATTTATGTTTCTTGTGTGGCTAGCATTGGGATCATAAAATTATTTTATGTATCATCAAATTTTATTTTATTTTGGGGGGGTTTTGTTTCCTTATTTTTTTCTCCTGTATTTTATCTTCTTGAGAACTTCCACCTCAGATCTAGTGAAGTACCTGACACAGAGTAGGAACTCAATAAAGTTTGCTAAACAAGCTAAGTATTCAACTTCTGTGTCCCTCAATACCTTCAGCTATGGAAATAGCAGTAATAATGATGATAATAATAGTATTACTAATGTTTATATGTTTGTTAAGAATAACATATACTGTCTTTGAAAATCTTCATGTGATGCCAGGCATAAGCAACTCAATTTGTCAATTTCATTTAAACCTCTATTTTAAAGCACTATTATAAGTGAAAATCTTGTGATGATGAATCCAATAGGAGAAAGTGTAGATCTTTCCAATGGTCTCTTGCATGTGCTCCTAGAGAGGAAAAAAAAACAGTGCCCACCGTCTCTTATCATTTAAAAAGATCTAAATGTAGTTTTATTCCTGATGGTCAGATTCCAGTGTTCATATTTCCTTCCATCTCTGAGTGAATGTATTTATCTAATTTGTCTTACCTGCTTTTCTGTATAATGAATAGATCATCATTTTTTATATTAACAACCATGCCAGCTAGAATTTTTCTTTAATTAAATTTTTTTTCTACTGTACAGTAGTGAAATTCTTTAGCCATTCTCTTCTTTTTGAAAACAAACCACATTTCAGGGGGGAAAAACGTGTTACACTCAGAATTTATACACGATAAGAAATTCATTCCACAAGTGGAGTAAGACCTTTAAGAGACCTTTATCTACCTCACAGAATAAATTTGATGTGCCTTACAGACCATTATGCGAACTCTCCCTCTCTTGCATGCAGATAGAACCATCTCTTGAAAGCACTAACACTATAATTTCCATTCAGATGATGAAATTGTAATAAAAACAGTTTATTATGCTACATTTGTATATGATTACACATTAGATTGTAGAAAGTTAACATTTATTTTTCTTCTACTAATAATCATTTTTTTCAAGATCTAATAAATCCAAGAAGCCTAAAAACATGTTTAAACTAAAAGATCCATTCTGTAGAGAAGTATGCCCTGCTGGTGGTGCTACTGAAACTGCTTAGGAGCTAAGCAAAATACTTGTATGTTTCTATGCCACATACACAGGTTTCCTGTATACTTTCCATTGTATAAGAATTGTTTGTTTATTAATAACTTAATATTTGGATTGGAATACAGATCTTAATTCATTTACAATGCTATCTGATTCTAATTTATCCATTTTCTTATTGATTTGTGTCTTTATAACAAATAAGTATTTTCAAGACTTTATAAATAAACAATAAAGAAATATTATAAGATTAACCTGATTAGAATTCATGTCCTCTACCTCTTAACATGAGCAACTTGACAAGAGCTGTGAAGTACTTGAATTTGGTGAAGTCAGACCTCTGATGAAGTAGTCCGGCTCGTTCTGTGATGGAATCTACAAAAACAACTTGTTAAATTATTATATTTAGAGCCAGAAAGGAATAGGAATTTTCTTGTTTAATACATTGATTTTTAGAGATGAGAAAACATCTAATTAAGGAACACATCAGTAGGGACAGACCTGAAATTTAGAACTCGGATGACTTTTCCCTAATTTAAATGGTCTCTGTACTCTTCTTTACCTGATCAAATTGTCTTGTCTTTAATTAAAAGTCACATCTGACTTACTAGAAAATGTTTATGTGCCAAACATCTGAAGGAATTGGGCATCCAAAAAGCTGTTAAATCGTGAAAAATTACATAAGCTCTCAGTCGGAGGAACATGTTATATTACATTGTATGTGCCTTAATATCAATGAGAATTCAATACCAAGATCAAATATACAATATGCTGTCAAATGTTTAATAATTCTTCAGTGTCTAATTAAGTCTAAGAATGCTGCACTTATGAGTGAGTCATTGTAATTTCATATTAAGTACAATATAATGAACTGGTATAAATAGGATAACACTGAAGAGCCAATGACTTAAGCTGATTGTCTGAAAGCAGGTTTCATGCTACCACAACCTTTCAATATCAACTTGGGCTTCTGTATAAGGCAGAAAGAAAAGAGAAATGCTGTACTTGGTGCCGCATGAAGTGGAGCTGGATATTCATGGGCCTTAAGTGATCAATATCTTTATCAGATCTGTGTAAATGTTGTGCGCAAGCACAATTAAAGAGCAAATCCCTGGATCAGCTGCCTAAGCTAAATTTCAGCTCCAGAAGCAGATGATTTCATTGGAGGGCACTTGTTAGGGAACACAGGAAACAACTACAGAAGACAGATATTTTAAAGACAACATATAGATTACTCATGAGGATTCTACAGTCAGAGTGGCTGGGTTCCAAACTCCCATCACAACATCATCATTGTGTGATCTTGTACAAGTCACTGAACCTCTCTGAGCAGGAGTTTCCCCATTTGTGAAAGAGAATATCTTTTTCATAGGGCTATTATGAGTATTAAAATAAACTATACATGTTAAAAACCTAGAAGAATGTCTGGCTTATGGCATTCTAAGTGTTATATAAGTGTTAATAGCATTCTTACTCATGGAAGAACATTTTCCAAGTAGCATTTAGACAAGGAGATTCCCGTTTAAAAATCACAAAGATCTGTGCATTTACATTAGAAGGGAGTTCTATAGAATTTTACTGATCATTCTGATTTGCATAGGTTCTCAGAATATCAATTATGAACAGAAATAGAAAAAAGCAAGAACAGTTAGTTAAAACAGAAAGGTAAAATTTTATTTGATGCAAGAAATAAATGTCAGCATATATACTATAAATGAAACCATGACCATTTGAAGACAGAGTAGATATGTGTACTTTGTAATTAATTTATCAATAATGATTTTAGAAAACAACCAGATCATTGTGGAGCCTAGAGGGGAGTGTAAACACAAACAAGAAGGCTGAAAGGAGGTCCAGACCTGGGCCAGAAAAGAAGCATTGGCCATTTCTAGAGAAGGGCTTGCCATTCCTTGGTGAGGAGGGACGCGTAGCACCAGAAGTACCAGAACCATATGCATGTATTTATTGTTTTTCATACAGCATTTGTGGAGACAATAGCTATTAGTAATAATGTATAATTTATTTTACTGCATAAATTTTCAAGTTACTGTAAATTTATAATATAAATTGAAAGAACCTCTTCAAGTACTGAAAAGGGATGCTTTCTTAATATTTCCTTCCCAAGGAAATGCATGGCTCTCCTGATATCCCTGCAGAGTAGGTTACTACCCTTGAACTCAAAGAATACTTCCAGGAAAATGTCTCATCTTGTTTGGATTAGTCAGTCTTTTCAGTAGCCTTCTAAATCACTCTTGTAGGAATTTATTGTAGAAAAAACTTCCTCATCTGAAAACACAAAAACCCCAACTATGAAGTAAGAAACTATATACTCTAAGGCATTTGTTAAGATGTCTCACATGATTTAATAAAATGTGATTAGCGGGAGGACCTGAGTGGCTCAGTCAGTTAAGCATCTGGCTCTTGATTTCAGCTCAGGTCATCATCTCAGGGGTCATGGGATTGAGCCCCGTGTCAGGCTCCATGCTTAATATTGAGTACGCTTGAGATTCTCTCTCCCTTTCCCTCTGCCCCTCCCCCTGCTCTGTATGCACTCTCCCTCTTCCCCTTCTCAAATAAATAAATAAATAAATAAATCTTTTTTTAAGAAAAGGTAATTAGGCCCGTGGTAAACAAGTGTAAATAAATCTCCCAGAGGAAACCAGAATACAATGGAAGATGAACGCTCATGTAAATTCTTTTATAAGAATTCTGAGTTATTATATTGTTTAACAATACAGTTTCCCAGGTTGTAGGAATTCTCATTTTAAAGCAGAGTAAAACACCTGCTCATTAGAGAGATTCTGTTTTGTTTTTGTTTTTCCCCAGATAGAATGTTCATGGGCTCTCTCCAGGTACAGCTTCTAGTCACCTTGATAACAGAGAACCCTCTTTTTTTGGTCTTGTAACTGAGAGATGGTGATAACCGAGATACCAGCAAATCATTGAAAAGTCCTCAGTGATGCTTACATCATGTTCTAATTATCATTCCTTATATTTCCAAAGTGTTTTACATTTTTTGAAGTTAAATATAACAGCGTTCTTACTGTAATATCAATGGCTGTCAACTCTATGTGTATGAGCTGACTGACTCCAGCTGATGAATTGATGAAACTTGATTTCTCTCCCATAGGGATCTCTTTTGGAGCTGTTGCTCAAACATTCCCAGACAGAGGAGGACCATTTTTTTGGCCAAGGATATTTCAGTAGCTGAGACACACTTTGGAATAACTAAGCCTTCAAACAAGCTTCTGGGTTTCCTAAGAGTTCTTATCATGCAGAGCATCACCAAACAGAAACAGTCCATTCACTAGATGAGGTTGTTTACTGCCATTTACGCGACTGGGGGTTCCAGTATCCTAACTAGAAGTCTAAGGTAGAGTCTTTTCCTTCCAGTTAGATATTACAACAACATCCAGAGAATTCTTTAAGTAACTCAGATTTGGGGGGGAAGGATAACATAATAGATAAGATGAACTGAACCCTGGAATGAAACCTGTGTACCTTTTTCTATACAATAAATCACAAACAAATCATATATATACATATACACATATGTGTGTGTGCATATATATATATATATATGGTGTCTGTGTGTAAAAATAAGGGAAATAAATTTTATTTCTGATATGGTATGTAATTCTTATCTTTCAAATCCACCTAATTCTCACTTACTATAATCATGTTCTTGTTCCATATATATCAAGGATTATTGTCTTTATTCACAGTACTTAATATTTATAAATTATTTCAGTCTTTTTTGTTGCCATTGTCCATAATTTACTTCCAACACCCATTCTTTTATAAGGTTATTTCTATAGTAGTTTATTCCTTCCCATCTATGCTGGATTATGTCTGCTATATTAATTTAATGCTTCAGGACTGGTGTTTCTTTTTTTTCTCCAGTTAGGCGAAAAGGTGCTCTGTTTTATGTCTGTATTCATCTCTCATCCACAGTGTTCTCTCTACCACACTGAGGCATGGGGAGGATTATTTTGTACTCTCTTGGGCTGAAAAGTAACTTTCTTTTTGAGGTTGAAGTTGAAAACTGATTCCTCCTTTATTCTGCACTATGATACTCCTGTGTGATGCTGTTAAACACTTTCCCTGGTTGCGGTAGCACAGAGGACAGCCTTTTGACCATTTCATGCCTACTGTTGGGTGGAATAGACATTCACAGACATTACCCCATTTTATCCCCACAAGAGGTATGCACAGCAAGAAACACATTCAGCTAGATTAAATCAGTTGCCTCAGGTCACATATCTAGTAAATTGCAGAGCCAGGACTCAAACAAAGGTCTTTTGACTTTAAATCCCTTGGTCCTTTCATTATGCCATATTGCTTTCTGTTGAGTTAGTAATTCATCATGATACATACATTGTAGTAGAAATAAAATGAAGCAGAATAATTGTTTACATGTTTTGTTATTAAAAGGCAAGATGTCCTATTTTGTCTGATGCTGATAAAAAACCACCAGAATTTTACAAATTATAGATCCTTAGCTGTTTAGCTCCTTCTGATCAGTTCCTTAAAATAGCAGAGTGGAATGGTCTGCATAATGTAAATATTTTTATCTTGGACAAACAGAATTATTTAGACTATATGGCAAGGTAATAGTGTGGAGGGGGTGCAGTGGGGTTCAAAGTGTTAATGTTTTGAAAATCCTTTGGCTGTGGATTTAAAAAATTACTTTCAAAATAAAAATAACATCACAAATTTATGATTTATAGTTAAGTAAACTTCTGAAATGTATTTTATTGGACTAAAATACCTTCTATCCTCTTTTTGTAAATAAAGTTTATAGTAACACCATCTGAATAAAATGTTACTTGTGAGAAGAATCAGTTGTTCTTAAAACTAGTCATTGTTCTTCTGTTTTAATAGAAAATGCCATTGCTGCTTAAAAAAAAAAAATGGACCCTGACTTTTACTTCAAATTAATTTTTGTATTTTGTTACAATTAATATTTGTATTGAAACAATATATGTGATCAAGTAGAAGACCCCTGGGAAATTATGTTAGCTTTTTCAGTGACTGACTATCAGCCTACAAAATGCAGAATTAAGAGTGACCAGCAAAGCATGTGTGTGAGAATCCCTTTCATTTCTCGAGCCTGATTAGATCTTTCAAAATATTTGGATCCAATTTTAAAGGAAGACAAATATGGATGGAAATATTATATAGACATCCCCAATAAAGCCATTTCAAGTCATCAGGAAATTCTGTGTTGTCATCTCTATTCACATTACATTCAGAATTTCAAGTTTTAGTGAGGATTGGAGAGAGCTATGATATCTTTTTCCCCCTTTTGCTCAGTACACTTTCTGTTTGGGGGTTCTTCATATTTCCATTTTTTGAAGTAAGATAATCCTTTTCAGATCTCAAAGGCTCTGTTCTTTCTGCTGCATGAAAATGGCTGTTCATGGCAGTGTTGCATATAAAAGCCTTTTATTTGAAAACTCAGCTGATAGTCTAGATTTTACTTTTTTTCTGGTCAAATTGTTCCTTGTTTCTGTTTTCTCTGATGGGCTGTTTTAACAAACAGACTCTAAATTGTCTTTCCCTTCTCCACACCCTGACTGTATCACCCTAGAGAGTGTCTGCATGTAGCCTTTGCCTCTTATGCTCAAGTATTTTATGCTGGCACAAATCAAGAAGTATGATATATTGCAGAATCTATGGTTTGATTTTGGTATTGCTGTCCCAAACTTAGAACATCCTGCCGATAGATAGCACTTATAGGCTCCCGTTGGCTGACCAGTTATGTGTGATTTCCGTGCAATTTGCTGCCAAGAAGTTATGTACTGTTAGAGAAAAAATATATTGATTGAAGGTAGGCCAGTTGTTTCCTGAGACATAAAAATGGTCACACTGAGCTTTGGGACAGATCTGTATATTAGTCATTATAATCATCACCAGCTTCAAGAAGAAAAAGGCAAAAATGACAAATTCTTGCTTTTCTTATATTGCCATGACAGAGTCCCCTTTGTCTGAAATCCCAGAGCATTACTCAACCATTATTTGATTCATTCTTGTAATATTCTCTTGAGGTCAAGGACAAACATTGCCAACTTAATTTTACAAGTCATGGGTTCTTGGCAAGGAGGAGTCTTGGCAAAAAGAGTCAAAATTATGCCAGGTCCTGTTAGAAACATAGTCGGGGATACCTCAACGCAGGAAAAATTATTCTGTCATTAAAACTTCTCACTAGGAATGTATTCAGGTTTTAATGACTGATATGAATGGAGCTATGATTTTACATTGAATAAACAAATACATTCTCTTCATCTATTATGTACAAAGTTCTGTAGTAACTCATGTTCAGATTTTATTTCCAAACATTCAAAGAGACTGGCATTTTACTGTTTGCATTTTAAACATTTTCTCTATATGGCTTTGTTTGGGCAATAATTTTATAGCTTATGTTTTTCCTCCATTTGGGATCATTGATAGTATTCTATTTAGGTTACTTGAACAAAACTTGTATTTCAAATAAAATAGTATACTTCTTTTTATATTTTAGTGAAACTATTCATATTTTATTTTTATTTTTTTCCCTATACTGAAAATAAGTAATGACTATTGAGATTCAAGGAAAATATGAATCATGAGACAATGTTCCCCTATACACTCTTTTTTTTTTTTTTTAAGATTTTATTTGACAGAGAGAGATCACAAGTAGGCAGAGAGGCAGGCAGAGAGAGAGAGAGGAGGAAGCAGGCTCTCCGCTGAGCAGAAAGCCCGATGCGGGACTCGATCCCAGGACCCTGAGATCATGACCTGAGCCGAAGGCAGAGGCTTAACCCACTGAGCCACCCAGGTGCCCCATCCCCTATACACTCTTAAAAGCAATTTTATTTTAAATCAATTTTAGATTGAACAACTTATATAGTAGAGTTCCTATATACCCATTGTCCAGTCTCCCCTGATGTTAATACCTTACATAACCATTGTGCATGTATAAAACTAATAAATTAACATAGGCACAGAACTATTAACTCAGTCATGGGCTTAATTTGGATTTTATGGGTTTTTCTATTCCAGGACCAATACAAAGGATCTGCATTGCGTTTGTCAAGCCTCCTACTTTCCTACAGTCTTTGACACTCTCATTCTTTCCTTGTTTGTCATGACTTTGCTTTTTTTTTTTATGACTTTGCTATTTTTGAAGCATATGCAAACTTTATGAATTGAGAAAAGAACATGGCTTTTATCTATGGGCTAAATGATGAAATATGTTATATTTACATAAAGAACTTAATGTTTAACTCTTTTCCTCTCTTTTCAATGTTTATATTCATTTTCATCTTTGTTTTGGTTCACTTTTGTTGCAATAGGTTTATAAGAAAAATGTTGGACTAAGAAATGCCAAAATTACACTTAGTCATGGAATTTTTATACTAGAATGGACTTTAGTTTGCAAGACTCCCATTTAAAAGAGAAAAAAAAATGTTTAAAAAGACTCTTAGATATGAAGAACAAACTGGTGGTTGCTAGAGGGGAGGTAGGTGGAGGGATAAGTGAAATAGGTAAAAGGGATTAAGAGTACACTTATCATGGTGAGCACTGGGTAATGTATAGAATTGTTGAATCACGATAGTATATACCTGGAACTAATACAACACTGTATGTTAATTATACTTGAGTTTTAAAAATGGTAGATAGATAGATAAATAAGAAAATGGAGCCAAGAGAAAGTTAACTTGCCTAAGTTGTTGTGGGTATTTGTTGATATTGTAGGACTAATTTTGGCACCATCTACTTTATATATTACTTCGCAGCTGATAAATTGCCCACATAGACATGACTTCCTTTGTTTTTTCACAAAGATTCTTTGTTCCTAGAATAAACTAGGCAAGCTCCTTCCTCACAGATTTTGCTCCAGCTATTTCCTGTCTAGAATACTTTTCCTATAGATCTCTCTTGGCTGATTCATCACTGTTTTCAAATATTTAGTCCAATCTCAGCCACTCCTTGACACTTACCCAGATGGTCTACTTTGTGCTCAATCTGTTTTGGCTACTTTATATTCTGTAAATATACTGGCTATCCTTATATCCATATCAGACTCTACTGAACACCTATTAAGCATCTCCTATATGATAGGCATTTTGGTAAGTGTTAGAAATACAAACATAATTAAGACATGATAACTGAACAGTGCAGTCTGGTAATAGAAATATGTATGAACATATAATATTACAGTATGGTGGGAAATATAATAAAAATAGACACAGGGAGCTTTAGAAGCAAATTACCTAGGAGGTTGTGGAATATTTCCTGGGTGAAATGGTCTGAGTTAACTACTTAGGACAGTGTCTCATTTCCACTGTCTCCGTCTTTCCCAGTTCCTCATAACTGGATCCACTGATGCTCTTCTTTGTTTTAATTATCTCTAAGCTATTCGTATTGTATTAACTATGTTTGGGAGTACTGATAGTGTTCCAGCTTATTCCTCGGCATGCTCTGTAGGTCTAAAGCCAGCACTGTGGAGTTTAACATTGTGTCTTCCTCCACATAGACTACACAAGCAAGGAGTCCATGGCTCTCTATTTCCTTGGGATAGTGTCCATTTCCTAAATCCTAAATTTTTTTTTTTAAAGATTTATTTATTTGAGAGAGAAAGAACACAAGCGTGCGTATGCGAGGTGGGTACAGAGGGAGAGAGACAGAGAATGCCAAGCAGCCTCTTCACTGAGCATGGAGCCTGACTCGGAGCTTAATCTCACAACCCTGAGATCATGACATGAGCCAAAATCAAGAGTCAGACATTTAATGGACTGAACCAACCCAGATGCCCCCTAAATCCTGAATTCTTGTATTGTAATGTCTCTATTTGGATAACTGGAGTTGGAACCCATATCTTGTCTCTAGGAGGCCTTGATATAGTCCAGTTTATGGAAGATTTATGGTGAAAAGGGAAAGAGAATGAGACTTAGATTGAGGCAAATATGGATGTTAATTTTGTCTTTGCCATCTACTCTCATTTTTTCATGTAGAGATAATTTGTTGAGAACTCAGTAAGTTCCAATCACCTTGTCAGGCACTGGGAATATTATTGTCAATAAGAGTCTTTGAATCTGGGGTTTTATTTTCTAGAAATAGGGCAAAGTCAATGACTATGATAGTGCTATTAGTTTTCTAGCCATAAAAAAGTACCACAGACTATGTGACTTAAACAACAGCAATTTGTTTCCTCACAGTTTTAGAGGCTAGAAGGAGTCCAAGATAAAGATGTTGGCAGGATCGCTTTCTCTGAGGGTCTTTCTACTTGACTTGTAGTTGGCCATCTTCTTCTGGTGGTCTTCTTGTATATGTCTGTGGGCTAATTTTCTCTTTTGATAAAGACACCAGTCATACTAGATTAGGGCCTACCCATATGACCTCATTTTAATATAATTACTGCTTTAAGAGCCTTATCTCAAATATAGTCACATTTTGAGGTATGGGTTTAGGACTTCGATATATGAATTTGGGGAACGGAACATAATAAAGCCCATAACAGAGAGTCAGAGATGTCTCTAAAGTCAGTATTCATAGTCATATTCCTAAGAAACGGAGTAGGCTGGTGGACTAATTCAAATAGCATGGTCAAAGGGTCCCTCTAGGAAGATGAGAATTTGGATAAGACCTTAAATCTAAGAATGAGCCTGTTGTACTATTATCTAGGGGAAGAGTATGCCAGGCAGGGGAAAATGTAATGACCATGAGTGAGCACTTAGAGTATTTGGGGAACTGGAGAGTAGAAGTCGTGGTATTACAAACATTGTGAATTAGGAAAAGAATCGTGTAAATGAGGTCTGTAATTTGTGTAAATTTCTATATTTTTCTCTTTGAGTTTCTATAAGCTATAAAATGCATACAATAGAACCAGCCACAAGAAATTGTTGAAAGAATTAAACTACGTAATAATGAACAGTTCTAGCATCTAATTGATGCTCCATTTAAAAAAAAAAAAAAAGCAAGCTGAAAAAAAGAAGAAGCATTTTCTTTTTTTCACACATCATTCATTACATTTGAAATTACACTCCAGGACATTCATTACTGTAACTAATTCTGACCTAACTCTAGCAAAATGGAGGTGGCGTATTCACACGTTTTCCATCACCTGACCAGCTTCAATCACTTTACAGCTGCCATCAGAATCTGACAAGCCCATGATCACTGTTCTAAAATACCTTCATTAAAAATATCCTTATCAAATATACTGTCAAAAAATCAGGATTTGATTTGCTGTGTAGTTAACCTCCAATTAGTTTTGGAAAAGAAAGTACATTATAATCACTCTTCAACTATTAAAATAATTTCAAATTTGGTAAATTTCTACTTGTAATTATATAAAAACAATGGCAAGTGTCTTTTTAGATAATTGTATCTAATCAATTGTAATATAATCTACTTTAAATGCTCTGAGAGATATTTCAAAATACCAAATATGCTATTCACTCACTTATATCACATGTATTCAGAAGTAAAATACAAGGTGTAACATTATCTGCAAATTGAAACTTTATTAACAAGGGTGATAAATTAATAATGTTTTAGAAGATGTAATTTTTGTTTCAAAAGAGAGGGTAGACAGGTTAAACTGGATTCAGATATTTTTTTTCTCACAAACTGTGATACCTCAAATTACGCTTCATTTCCTTCAATTATGACACTTTTTTATTCTGGTAGTGCTTTACCTTTCTAAAGCTGCCTTCAACAGAACATTCAATACCACACTGGATTGCCAGCATTGTTCCTGGGCTGTTTCGGTAAGAATGAGATTCTGAAACTCTGTTTTGGACTTACCATGCCGTGTTGTCCACATAAATTTTGTAGTTCTCTGGGAAGTATTTCCACATACAGTCAGCACTTCTGAAGCCACATCCTTCTTTTCTTCCTTTCTACAAAATCATGTCAAAGATTCCAAAAAAGTTCCTTCCAAGAAGTATATTGAAAATTTCATTATATTTTTAGAATCACAGTGGCTTGTACAAAATGGGTTTCCAATAATTTTTGTTGGATTGATAAATATATCCCAGAATGCCTCATAGTGTGACTTGCAGTGTTATTGTCAGAATGATTTTACAACAAATTCTGAGTTACTTGCTGATAGAAGAATTCTAGAGATTAAATAATAAAGCAAGACAGGCAAATACAGTAACTGTGACTTAGTTTTAACTTTTAAATTTGTTTCGTGGCTTTTTATCCCCAGTTTATGTACATTCTTTATCTAGATTTTTAGTTTTTGTTAAGGCCTATTTGAAACTCTAAGATTAGAAATCTGAGCTCATGCCCAAGTTCATTAGGCCTGTGATGGTTACTGATGTCTACCATGGAAGGGAGGAGGGGGTGTTAATACAGCATTTGCTATTCTGGATTTAAGGAATGTTTTGTAGCAGATTAAATTTTTCATACTCTACAATTGTCTTGTCCTCTGATGGAATTCCTTTTTTATTATCCAGCACTCTTATATTCATACTCATATTTTCAAATTCTGCTTTCAGGAAGGAATAAAAAAACTCATAAAGTAAAATCAATAATAATAATTAGTCTCATTTTAAATCTGTATTTTATGCCAGGCATTGTGCTAGATACCTTACATGTATTTATGTGAATACCCAATAAAATGATCATGAAGTAGGAATTACTTCTATTTGACAGAAAAAGCTTAGGTAGTTGTGTAATCTCAGAGGTAATATGTACCCAGTTCAGAATTCGAGCCCAGATTTACTGACTTCAAAGTCCACAGCCATAATCACTACATTTACCAAGAGTATAAATGACATTGAATCTGTTAAATAAGAAATTCAACTGAGTAAATTTTAAGGATCTAATTGGTTTTATTAAACAATTCATGAATCGGACAGCATCCCATCCAGCAAGTAAGGGTGCTCTGAGGAGTTGTACAGAATGGAAGGATTTTGTAGGAGAGTGGGGCAAGCAAATTATTAGCAGAAGGAAAGGATTGTTTCAGGTAAGATGGCTTTCCTTTAGGAGAAGAGCAAAGGGTTTTACCATGTAGATTGCCTCATCTTTCTTGGAAGAATGCAGAGGATCCATGTGGCAGACTCTTTGGCATGATAGAAAAATTCTTGACTGACTGGTTTAAGATTACTTTTCTGGAGAAAGTTGAAACTTTAGATTATGATTTAAGCCCTGGTTTGGGAACTTGGTCTAAATGACCCCATTTGAGGCCTGTGGTTTCCTTCTTAACACAGCTTGGGACATACGAATATTAATGTGGATCAAGGCTATCAGTAGAGAGGGCAGTGCTAAGTATGAGATCTCACTTATTCTCCAGTAAATAAACAGTTATATTGTATACAGTTTTTGACATTTCTCCAGATCACAGCCAATCCATACAGTACAGCAGTGCTTGGGTTATAGAATCAAAAGTCTTTAGCACATTGAAAAACCTTAGGAATCACTCCTTTCAACATCCTCATTTTTTAGATGAAGTGATAAGGCTTGGGAAGGTATACAATGACCTGCCTTGGTTCATAAAGACTAGTACACATGTGGTCTAACTCTACATTCTGGATTCTTTCTGTCATCTCAGTTTACTTTTCTTGAGCATATGTGAAGTAATGTCAGAAAGGAAACCCATGATCAGGGCAGAAGAACAAACCTAGTGTTGGGGATAAAGTATTTTTCCTCCAATCTTCAAGGTCCTTCTAGCTGGACTAAGAATCAAATTGACATGAAGCAGATTAACAGAAGAAAATCACATTTAATCATGTAGGTATGGGGAATCCACACAGACATGGAAATTCAAAGACTGTGAGGTGATATGATGCTTATACAGCTAAGAAGAGGGGAAGGGGTCTTACTAAACAAAGGGAAGAAAAACTATTGAAGGTGAGAGGAGATGTTTGGAAAACAAATTGACCTATTATGCAGATAAATTTTTTTTGTAAAGAGGAATCTGTTAATAGCTCTTTTCCTGGTACAGGTAGGCAGTTGAAGGGGAGGTAAAGAGCTTTTCCTGAATTTGCTGGGTTTTAGTTGCTTTTAACTCAAAATGTTGCTCATGCCAAAGTGGCCCATCTTGGAACTGCCAGCCTTTGGCCCCAACACTAGCATTAAAATTATGTCATGGAATAAAGAAATAAAAGGCAAGGGAAGGGAAGACAAGAGAAAGTGAGGACTAAGTTAGCTAACAAAGAAAAAAAATTCTCACCATATCCACCGTCTAAAATTTCACCTGCCTTTGATATGTAGGATTTTATTACTCCAGATAACATTTTAAAGAAAGGAGCAATATAAATTATAATCCCTCTTTTTAAAAATAGACCTAACATAACTTGCTTCAAGTGTCTCTTCACTTCTCATAGTAGATATCCTAAAGGTTTATTACAGTGCAGTTTGAGATCAGTGGATGTGCTATGTAGAAGTGGTCTCAACAAAGCCAGAGAGGAGTCACGTTGACCACTGGAAATCCCGAGTGTGCCAACAGCACTTCTGGGGCTGTTGGAGAGAGTTCCCTGTAGTCCTGAGATGTTAAGATAGTTGCTGAGTCAGATTTTAGGTGCTAGAATAATACCCAGTGCCCCGTAGTGCCTGCTGACATTTAAAGGAATCTAATTCTTAGGATTCAAATGTAATGATCAAATGGACTTCTCATTCTGTTAATAGGAAGACCGATTGCCAAACTGCTGTCTTGCTAGTCTAGAAAAAGAACACCGTAACATATCATGAAACTCCACTGTCTTAGAAACAATTATACATAGCATATTTAATGTCAGGCTTAATCCTGGGTTAAAAAATTTGTAAAAATATACCTATGTCATTTACCATCTTCTTTGTTTTAAACCTACTACCCATAGGTATACAACTTCATCCTTGGAAATGACTGACCACAGGACTCAGAATTTTATTTAAAATAGTGTGTGCATGTGTGTATACATGTATGCATGTGTGCTATTATGGTGTGTTTTGACTACATAAAAGTAACAGGCACTCATGTAATTCAGTTGCCATCAGTTAGGTGAGGCTGAACCAATCATAGATCTTTAGTCTTCAGGTGGCTTTTCAGTCAAAAACTATAAATTACTTCGTGTTTTAGTCAAGAACTATAAATCTTAAGAGGTGAAGTGTCAAGTTTGTGAGGAAAAGCATCCCCTCAGGTGGAAAATTCTCTATAGTAAGTTAATGTTCAGTGATATTTAGGTACCCATTTTGGTAAATCTGTAGAGGCCACTCCTCATTGGGAAATTAAGAGTTAAGTGACTAGAAAAAAATGTTTTTAAATACGATTGAAGTTTTTTTTTTTTTCTCCAGAAGATCACACAAAATTAACCTATTTAGCAATATCTATGTCACATGGTAATGTTTAAAGCACATTGTATTTTGAATTCTCAAGTGGTGAGTATTCAGAAATGTACCATTGCATACAGCTAAACCAAAATAAAAGAGTTTTCTAAAGGCGGCAAGAGATCAGTTTGGATATCAGAAAAATTGTGTATTTTTGTGGGGTTCCATTAATTTTACCTTCCAAAAGACAGAATTTCTAGCTTACCCTGTTTTTTTACCCAGATAATTTTGAAACTTTCCTTGTTAGTCTGAATATAATATTGTGGCAAATTTTTAAAAGTTAATGTACTAGCATTATATAGGGTCACAGATGAAACATTTCTTTGCCATGAGATCCTGAATTGAGGACTGAAATAATAGGCAAAATCATATAGTTTCTACATAAGTTTAACTACAACAAAAGTATTTTCACTTCTGACATTTTAGTATGTAAAGTGTTTTCATAAACAGCATATAGGCAACAAATTGCAAAGAGACAGAAAAGACCAGATAGCTTAGAAAAAATATTCCTGAACCTGACCAGCTT
Organism: Martes martes; assembly: GCF_963455335.1. Lineage (NCBI taxonomy): Eukaryota > Metazoa > Chordata > Mammalia > Carnivora > Mustelidae > Martes > Martes martes. The sequence continues at coordinate 74,261,504 of NC_137899.1, read as the reverse complement.
AAATTAGGTGTGAGTAGGTTAGACTTGATTTTATTTATTTGTTTGTTTGTTCATTGATCTGTAGTAACAAAGAAAATCTTACCTCACTGACAGCTATTCATTAACATATTTAAAAGATGCAAATAGATCTTTCAGACTTTTCCTACCTTAAGCATGAAGAATTTTCTTCACTAGAATTCTACATTAAATGCCTTGAATGCACAATGATATAACTTCATTGACTCATTCTGAGGACAATATATTATGCCCTCTTTACCATAATTAGTACAGATTTCTTCTTTCAACCTTATGCCCAAATGATGTTCATTTATCACAAGTGGACTTGTACACACATACACTAACTAAACCTTTATGTGGTAAAAAGAATTTAATTCTAGTGTTAAAGTCTAACAGCAAATAGCAGAAACTTTCTTAGGGGTTTTGAGACGTGGTTAAAAAGTGAGGAAATGGTATTGGGGTTTTGTTAGCTGATAGGAAAAGAAATCTTTCAGCTATCACAAGTGATGTCAGAAAGATATTTCTGTGAACAGAGAACACAGCAGGATTTACTTACAGGTTGTCAGGGGCAGGGCTGGTGAAGCTCTTCCCTGTGGTATTCATTCATTTCTTGAGTGCTGTTACAATTATTTGCTTCAGCCAACATGATCTGAAATGCATACAAAGAAGCACACAAGTATTCAAATTTTCAATGAAAATCTCAATCCTAATTAACTATAAATCAGTAAAACTGGGTAGCCTGGGGTAGGTTAAAATGAGAACTTTGTACATGAAAGGCTACGTATGCCCCTAAATCTAAGAATTTCCTAGTTGCAAACCTCCAAATCACTACATGCAACTTCCTTGACTTCAGTTACCTTCCTAAGGGAAGTGAGAGCAGGTTAACCAAGCCAGACACAAGTTCGTGTCATCAGCAGTATGTTTTTTGGGTGTTTTTTTGGTTGGTTGTTTTTTGGGTTTTGGGTTTTTTTTTCTTTGTTTTTGATTTTGTTTTGTCCATGTAGCAGAAGCCATAGATCTCAATGGGAGTAGACTACTGGCCCTGTCATTTGAGAATGTGCAGTGAACAGTTGGAATTTATGCCCTCCCGGTTTAGCTGAATTATACCCCTGGGGTATAATTAGACCTAGAGGGAGCAGTGTTCTTTAGCACCTTCTTTGTGCCATGCTTAAAAGACTAAGCATGTATGGCTTCATCAAGTTATTAGTATGATTCTATTATTTTCCCTTGTAAGGCTTTAAGTGTTTTAAAGACAATAACTATGACTTATACTTCTTTTTTTTTTTTTTAAGATTTTATTTATTTATTTGACAGAGAGAGAGAGAGCCCAAGTAGGCAGAGAGGCAGGCGGGGGCGGGGGGGAAGCAGGCTCCCCGCTGAGCAGAGAGCCTGATGTGGGGCTCGATCCCAGGACCCTGAGATCATGACCCGAGCCAAAGGCAGAGGCTTAACTCACTGAGCCACCCAGGCGCCCTGTGGCTTATACTTCTTTAAAGGAGTATTTATAGTATTGGCAATCACTGGGTATTGCAAATAACGTATAGTCCAAAAAATATATAATTGCTTTTAAAAAAGAGATAAGGGGGCACCTGGGTGGCTCAGTGGGTTAAAGCCTCTGCCTTCAGCTCAGGTCATGATCCCAGGGTCCTGGGATTGAGCCCCGCATCGGGCTCTCTGCTCGGCAGGGAGCCTGCTTCCTCCTCTCTCTCTGCCTGCCTCTCTACCTACTTGTGATCTCTGTCAAATAAATAAATAAAATCTTTAAAATAAATAAATAAATAAGTTATGCTATTGAAGAACAGACAGGAGGGAAGAAATTCTCAAACACTTAACAAGGAGAGACTGTTTCAAACATTCACAAAGATTCCTGTCTTGAGCCTCATGTCCTAAATGGACTTTCGATTAGATTCACTGGTTTTGTTTATTTTCATTTCTGCTCATGTCAAGTCAGAGGTAAGTGACACTGGCAAATGAATAATCAGATGTACATTTCCAGTGGGAAGCATAACACCTGGATATCCGAAGTTACATTCACCTCTCTTCAAATTGGAAGATAGTCATCAAGGCCGTAATGTAAATAGCAGCTTCCCAAACAGGACTGCGTGCACATTTGGGAAGACCATGGAAGTCAGGGGCTGGCCAGACCTCAGCCCCCCTTGCTAATCTGATGTAACAATCACATTTTTTAACCAAGCCAGATGCTGTATCTGAACATTTCCCCTTTTTTGATTATTTTATTTAATTCTATATAGAAGTTTGAATAAGGTCTTATAATCCATATTACCATGTTTATATAAAAACTGAGGAGTTAAATAAAACCACTGAGTATGATTTGGTTCTGTACAATTTAATATGAAATCTTCTCTTCTCAAAATAGAAAGCTCTTTTGGTATTTGATAAATACCAGACATAACAGTTCACTGTTTATTCACCCTTCTTTGAAAAGTAACTCACTGAAGAAAAGATTGACCATTTAGAATCTTTCTTTTTCTTTCTCTCTCCAGTGAATTGACTGTGTTGAGTTTGAACCAAAACTACATACTGTAGGCAAGTAATGGAGGAGTCTGCAAGTCTTCACTTTCTGACATCTTTTCAAGAGAAAAATATCCTGTCTTTCTGATTTTCTACTTTTATGTTACGATATTATGGTAGTTTCTGCACACTGAACTACAGGACCCTAACATTACATTAGTAAAGGTATTTACTATAATATTTACAAGATTACCTTTATTGCCTATTGTGCAGAGAGTAGATTGGGGTATGTGGTTTCATCTCTTAAGCTTATTAAATGATAATATAGATATCAATCATACTTCAAATAAAATACGACTGGGAGATTAAAATATATGTAGCCTGGGGTTAACCTGTAGGACAATCTCAGTCATGTTCTTCAATAGCTACTCTTGCCTGTATATTCAATAAATAAAAATAACATTATCTCTGAGCTTGTCTGGTGATTCGGTGATATGGTCATGCAGAGAAATTGATGTTATACTTGGTAAAATGTTAGTTTCCTTGGAAATTACTTATCTTAATTATTCTGTATTATTTCATCTCTCGACTATATAACCATCTCATTTTCTTCAAGTTAACCTTTAACTTCTTTTTATTTTTAACAAAATATTTTTAATAAAGTATTTTAATAAATTGGCTTTTATGAGTCTTTTATTCACAAAACAATTTCTGAAGGTTGTATATCAGAATGTCGTAAAAATATTTTGGCAGTGTATATTAAGTGAGAAAATCTTGCTCAAGGTATCTGTGGTATAACCTGTGTTAGCTCAGGGTGCCATAACTACATACCATAGACTGGATAATTTGAACAACAGAAGTTTATTTCTCAGAGTTCTAGAGGCTGGAGGTCCAAATTCAGAATGCCAGCCTGAACTGTTTCTGATAGGGACTTTCTTCCTGGCTTGCAGATGGCCACCTTATCACTATGTGCTGACATAGCCTTTCACTAGTACATGTGCGTGGACAGAGCATGAGAGAAAGGTCTCTTCCTCTTATAAACCCACCAGTCCTGCTGAATTAGGATCCTACTCTTAGCACCTCACTTAACTTTACCAACTAAAAGCACTGTGTCCAAATACAATCACATTGAGTTTAGGCTTCAACATATGAATTTGAAGGAGACACAATTCAGTCCATAGCATTCTGATTTCTATACATTTCTAATTTGTATTCTACTAATGACAAGTGTTTTCATAATTGATTGTTTAACTGAAAAATCATGTGAGTGTGTTTTTATCAAACACTTGTAGACAACTTCTTATATATCTGGCAGTCTACTCGTACTGAAGTTATGAAGATTAAAAAGCATTATTCTTGTCCACTAGGAGTCCAAGTGTAGTGGGAAATCAGTCAAGTACAAAGAATCAATGTACAGTATGGTTAATTGCTATAATCTGGAGATTTGATGAGCAGTAGAATTCAGATAAATGAAAAAGTGGAAGAGGGGAAACGGTGTAAATCCATAAGGATGTAGAAGGCAACTTGAGATAATTGATGTTTATAGAATACTCCAACCAACAATAGCAGAATACTCATTCTTTATATGCTCAAATGTAGCATTTATTAAGCTATATTTATGCTGATGTAAAAAGCAAGTCTGAAAGAATTTAAAAGGATTGGAAGTCATAAAGAGTGTTTCTGTGACAAACCAGAATTAAATTAGAAGTCTATGACAGAAAAATATCTGAAAAACCTCCAAATATAAGAAGAAATCATAACAGATACTGAAAATATTTTAATCCAAATAAAAAAATTTTTCAATATATCAAAATTTGCTTCATGCAGCTAAATCAGTGTTTGGCCTCAGTCTTTTTCCGGGGCTTTTTAGTTCAAATCCTTGGATGACCAAGGATTAGGGAAAAGTCAAACACTTCTGTTTTTCAGGGAAGCATTTTGATCAATATATTGTATTAAAAGTTATTGGGGAGGAGGCTGATGTGTAAATCATAAGGTGTGTGAGTATAATTATCTTCACTGCTTTATTGGAAAATAATTTTCATCTGAAAAAAATGTACCTATTTTAACCATATAGTTTGATAAGTTTGGGCAAATGAACAGGGTGATGAAACCATCATCACATCAAGATATGGGACATTTTTGTCATGTGAAAAATCCATCCTGGGTCACTTTGAACTTGATCACAACCCCCCATTCCCAGCCTTTGGCACCCATGGACCTGCATTCTGTTCCTATAGTTTTGCCTTTTCTAGGATTTCTTATAAAAGTAATAATTCAGTATGTAGTCTTTGTGGTTGGTGTTTTATACTTAGCATCATGTTGTAGATTTTCATCCATGTTCTATATATTCATATCCCCCCCCCTTTATTCCTGAACAGTGTTCATTTTTGAAGACCTATACAATTTATTTTGCTTGTTAGACATTTGAGTTGATTCTAGTTTGGGGGTCTTATGAATAATGCTCCAACATACATTTGTTTACAAGTCTTTGCATGGATATAAGTTTTTATGTCTTTTGAATGTGTTGCTGGGCCCAGTGGTAAGTGTAAATTGCCCAGTCTCTTTTCCTGTCCTGAATTCTACCCTTGGACCCTGAGTGGGCTGGGGAATGCATTCAGTCAAAAGTGAGAGTTCTCAGAAATCTCACCAGGAGTTGGTTTCTCTTTCAAAGGTAGATCCCCTTTTAGTCTCTGTCTGCTTTTTCAGAGACTTCAGAGAGCTCCCATGTTCATGGGTAGTTTATAGGCAGCCAAGATTTTGGCAGCATTTGTATTTAGATGTTTAAATATCAGTTCTTCTGTGGCTATTTTGCTTATAGGATTTCCCCCTTAAATATCCAACTGGTCTGCTGCCTTTTACTTAATTATCGGCCACCTTGAGCTGCTAAGGCTATACTTCTTCAGCTGGTTGGAGGAGGTGTGGTAACTTGTGAAGTTACTTGTGAAGTTCACAAATAGTAACTTGTGAAGTTACTACTCAGGATGAGAAAACTACAGACTCACAATTCTTACCCAATACAGCAGTCATCGTTGAAAGCAAGCTATTCCCGGGCACCTGGGTGGCTCAGTGGGTTAAAGCCTATGCCTTCGGCTCAGGTCATGATCTCGGGGTCCTGGGATCGAGTCCCGCATCGGGCTCTCTGCTCAGCAGGGAGCCTGCTTCCTCCTCTCTCTCTCTCTCTCTCTCTCTCTGCCTGCCTCTTTGCCTACTTGTGATCTCTGTCAAATAAGTAAATAAAAAATCTTAAAAAAAAAAAAAAGTAAGCTATTCCCAAGATTTTTCACAACTTCATAATTTCCAGTGCCTTCAAGTAGCTTCTTTTTAAATAATTTTGTTCAGATTCATAATTTTTATCTGTAGGAAGGATTTCCCATCATTAGCAGAAAGGTTTAATTTCTTTTTTTAATTTATAGTACTTAACAAAGAAGTGTCTAGAAAATATTCACCAAATAGTAAGTAGTAGTTATTTTATATTGGAAGAATTTCAGATAATTCAGATAATTTTTCTTTTTTATACTTTTCTATATTTTTTGATCTTTCAATTATACTGTTACAATCAGGAAAAAAAAGAACATTCCATTTTATTGCTTTCATTTTGTAATAGTCTGCAAGAACAAGAACACTGGAAGTTGGAGCTGAGATGTAATTTTAGAGACTGCTTAAGTGCTTTAACAAACAGGAGAGAATTATTTTGTAATTAGTATAGTTTTATGTCTAATGCAGAACCTCCTGTTAAGGTGGTACTTGAAAAGATTTGTTGGGCTTTCACTCCTAAGTAGTTTAAAATTTTGTCTTATTTATGCTATTAATTTGTATTAGTATAACACATTTTTAATAATAGAAAATAACGTAGGTTCGTGTTGTCTGATTAATTTTAGTTATTAATATAATTTAATAGCTTCTGTAAAGGTCACAGTATTATTTCTATGGGAGCATCTTCTGATTTGAGAAAAAATACAAGGAGATTATAATAGCTATTACTCATTGAGAATTGACCAACTACCAGCCATTGCTCTAAACACTTTACACATTTTTAAACCATTGAATTTCTTAACACCCTTATCAAGTGGCTTCAAATCCGATTCTCTTTTTATAGATTAAGAAACAGATTTAGGGAGACTGAGTATTGCTCTAGAGTCACCAACCTGGTACGTGGCAGAGTGGCAGTTCCCTAGATTTGAAACCAGGCAGACCGGCTCTGTGTCCACCATCTTTACACCACACCACGTATACCGTGGAAAAATGTAGATTTGGGGATGGGGAATGGGATCTCATGGTCCTTCTCTCTCAGAATTAAATGGGAGAAAATGTTTCCAAAGGAAGGTAGAGATTTCCTTCTTTAGAGATCTCAGAAGGCTAAATTGGGCTAACATTTTCCCAGGATGCTTTGGATAGGTCCAAATTAAAGGCAATATGATTTTGAAAATTTCTTCCAGATCTATATAATTCAGTATCTTTGTTCACAGCTCTTCTGGCCTAAGTAAAAATTTAGAAGTGAATATTTTCTAACACCCTGCACCCCAGAAGCTACTTTTTTTTTTTTCACCTTGGCAACTCAATTCCCCCTTAATTTAGATTTCGTTACGTCTTAAGGTCAGTTTAGTGGAAAGAGCACAGTCGTAGTGTATAGCAGTGTACAGAAGCCTCTCCTTTTTCTCCATTAACCATTCTTTTCTCTCTTACTAATAAAATCTTTTGAGTTTTAACCACATAAATGACTGCCTGGCTAAATTACATTTTCTTGCTTCCCTTTTGGGTAGATGTATCAGTATGACTAACTTCTGACCAAAGTAGTGTAAACATAAATGAGATAGTCAATCGAAGTCACATCTTTTAAAAGAAAAGTGCTTATTTTCCCCTTCCCTCCTTTTCTTCCCTGTTCTGCATGCTGGAAAAATGGATGTAAGTGGTTCAATTGCCTTGCATCTGAGATCAAAACTGTATAATGAGAATGTCAGGGTCAACCTATCTGCCCTGGATCATTTTCTGTACAGCTAAATGAGAAAAAAACAATATGTCCTATGTTATTTAAATGATGTATTTTAAGTCTATATTATTTCAACTGTGTATTTTGTTATGTCTTTGTTACAACAGTGCAGCCAGTATCCTAATGTAAAAGTTAGTATCTGAAAGTGGGGTATCATTCCAGTAAATCCCAAACTATGTGGTACTGGCTTTGCCAGCAGGTGGTGGAAGCCAAGGGGACATGTATTGTAATCCAGAAGGCTGGTGGCTGTTGTCATACTAGGGCAAAACATTTAGTAAACAGTTACCTGTGATAGTTTTAGAGGTGGGCCACATCTTTACTAGAGCTGCAGCTCCAGTGTCAGTGGCTAGAAAAAGTAAAAGTGTTGGTGGACTTCAGCAGATGATTTCTGCTTTTAGTAACTAGGAGAGAAATGGATTTAGTCAATTAACCAATTGGCAAGCAAAAATTGAAAGTAACAACACCATTCTAATGGAGTATTCTCTGCCCTATTAATCAAAATAAGCGCTGATCCTAAAGTATAAGGATATGATATTTTTTCACAGGAAGGTGTTTTTGGTCATGAAACCAGTGTCAGTGTCACTAAAGAGGTCACAGTAATGATCTTTTGAAGTCAAGATTGTATCTGGATTGGAAATAGAGAGGCCATCTCCAGTTGAGAGAAAAGACTGATTGGAAGCTTAATTTTTATTCCCTCTTCCACCTGCCAGCTCTTTTGGTAATTTAATTGTCAAAGGGTGAATTTATTGGAAAGAAAAGGGTGAAATATCAAACTGATTTTAAAAAAAGAAATGTTAGTGTCTGTGTATGACAAACCATTGTTAAATCACTAAAATTTTAAATAACACAAATACCTTCTATTACCAAAAAAAAAAAAAAATTCAAAGAGTGCCTGGGTGGTTCAGTTGGTTTAGCATCCAACTCTTTTTTTTCTCTTAAGATTTTATTTATTTATTTGAGAGAGAGAGAGAGTATGAGCTAGGAGAAGGTCAGGGGGAAAAGCAGACTCCCCATGGAGCTGGGAGCCCCATGCGGTCCTCGATCCCGGCACTCCGGGATCATGACCTGAGCTGAAGGCAGTTGCTTAAGCAACTGAGCCACCCAGGCGCCCATAACATCCAACTCTTGATTTCAACTCAGGTCATGATCTCAGGATCATGGGATTGAGCCCCATGTCAGGCTCTGCACTGGGCATGGAGCCTGCTTAAGATTCTCTCTCTCTCCCTCTCCTTCTGCCCATCCCTGTGCCCCCCCCCCCACCCAAAAATCAGTCTAACTCAACTGAGTTCAGTAATTTGGACCTTAGAAGGTTTGAAAAGCCAAATACATCTGAACCCCAAGTAGCAGAAGAGAAGATGGTTGCTGGGAGCCTTTCTAGAAATTGCCGTATTAAGTGTTCTTTGTCAGAAAATTGGAGCAGCTGACAACCAAGGGCAGTTTAAAGATACTGTCCTTCCATCCAAGCTACTGTTTCAGATGGCCTCAAGGTAAATGCCATTAAATTGAGATGGGCGAGAGAGTAGTCTGAGCCCAGAAACTAGTATATAAATGAAAGCCTAAAGTCATAAAAGCTACAACCAGAGAAGATAACATTCATTTTGGTTACTTCAGATGGAAGTCACCAGAATCAAAGTGATGAAAAGAAATCATTGCTAACTGCCAGTCCTGACACAAATCTGGCCTATGGTTGCTGAACCTCTAAAACAACATGTATCCCAGAGTCTGGACCAGCAGTATAAGGCTACAAGGACATATCCCTCAGCCCCACTTTCATTTGAGACCCCAGAGAAAAACTACAAGAAGACAAAGGAAGGGACTAAAGAGGACAATGGACAAAGGAGTTATTTCTAGAACCTGTGGCAAACTGAGCTAACCAAGGAATTTACACAGCGTGAAGTCTTCAAAATCCATGGTCAGTGGGATTTGTGACTTGTTTTTCCTTCTTCTGAATTTGAGTATTTGTTGTAGTTAGATTGTTTCTACCCCCCCCCCCCATCGTAAATCAAGTGTGTATTTGGAGGGCACATGTCTTTTAGTTTATAAGTCACAGGATCACAGGTGGCCACTTCTCATGCTGGAAAGCACTGTGCTTCACCCAGTTATATGGACTTCTTGTTGGCTATAACTGGATTCTCTCTGTTGAAGAAAGCATGAGAATGTTTATATCACAATAAAGATGTGTATTGACATGTGGGTGGCCAGACATAACACCATGGAAGTGACTCCTAGTTATCCTTTCCGCCCTCCTCCTTTATTAATAAACCTTTACGGGTAAAATGTGAATGGTTAGGTAGAGGCTGCATTTCCCAGCCATCCTTGAAAGTAGGTGAGAGCACATGGCTAAGATCAGGCCAATGGATTGTGAGTAGATGTAATAAATGCAACTTCTAGTCATGGCTGTTAGATGAAAGTTGCTTGCTATTCCCTTTCTCAGCTCTGCAGGTCTGCTGTATGTGACATGAAGTCACATGGATTTTGAGCAAGTAAGGATTTGTCACAACTGAAGCTCTCCTATAGCATCCCAGCCTTTACCTGAAACAGTTACTTCTGCCCACAGTTCTTTTTTAACTGGCCACATGCCTTGTAGACAAACTTTCCTGAGCCCGAGAATGTTCATCTCCAAAAGGAAGTATCTTCTCTTTCTATCCTGTGTATGTGATTCATATTCTAAGAAGTCTGAAGGCATTTTACCATACACAAATTTAACATCATTTTTAATGAGATACAGTTTAACCACTTTAAAAATGATATAGAAACACAAATTAGGACAACTGAAGTTCCTCACATTAAACTGTTCTTTTCCTGAGAAACAATCATACAATTTTTGGTGTCATTTCTTATGAATTATTCAAAAGAAATATAGCTAATATATAATGAGATGTTCGTAAAATGTTGCTCATTTCTTTTTAGCAGAAAAAATATAAAAGCTCCATAATAGAAGAGTAATTAAGCAAACAATTGTAAGTCATCTTTATAAAACATTATACAGTCAAGTGCTGTTGGATATATTACTTTGGCCTTCCAGATCCTCCCTTCTCTGTGCCCCAGGCAGCTGACCTGCTTGGACTTTTTCAGCAGGTTTCCTTTTCTGGTCACGGCGATGAGCAATACTGGCAGGGGATCAGAGGGAAGGAGAGGAGTGGGGTATGGGGCTGTCTTTCTCCGGATTCCCTCTTGGCAGCATCACTGCAAACTGTGTGGTACTCTCCACCCAAAGTGAGGGCTCCTGTCACACAGACCTCCACACAGAGCACTTTTCACCTGCAGGTTGAGTAATTGTTCTCAACCCTCGTCTCTTCAGTCCTTGGGTTGGGAGCACTCACCTGGTTAGTAACCCAGGGTTCCTGTACTCTACCACCTCCAGTCCACGTTTTTCTGAAGTGTCCCTTTATTGAGCTACCCCTAGATGACCTAATTTGAGTGTGCCCTCTGTTTTCTTCTGGAACTGTGGGTGCTGTACAGGTAGAAAATAGGATTTTATATACTATGACCATTATATAAAATACAGTACATAAGATTGAAGATCAAAAAGAAAGCAAGCAATGGAATACAATGTGACAGTGCTAAGATTAAAGGTGAACATATTTCTTTCTTAATTACATTTCCTATTAGGTTAGAGTTATTTTATTAGTTAAAAAAATGTAAAATTGTTGCTAGGATATTTTGTCAGGTGGATTTTCTTAGCTTTGCTTTACTACCTAGATAAGAATGAATCATTAACATATTGAATTTATGTAAATCACCTTAATCATCTGCTTTCCTTTTTCTGTTTCTGTGCCACAGAGACTTGCTAGAGAAAGTTTTAGAAGCAAGCTGACATGATTTTAGTCAGAGTTTTTCACTTTGAGCAAAGGGAACAGATTCTGGCTGATTTCACCAGAGACATTTATTAGTTATATATCAGGAGCATATGCATTTGTTGGGAAAAGAACAAAGCTCAGGACTAAGCTTCCAGGAGCATGCTCCAAATGACAGAATGTCCTAGTATGTCTTTTAATGTGTCCTAATGTCTTTTTATCATAACTCACTGAAGCTAGATCTTCCAGCTTACCTGGACTGATGACACCCAAGTATTTAACTTTGCTACAAACTCAACTGTTGCCTTGCTGTGTGTGTCTGCCTAACAGCCACCACTGCCTGGTAAAGCCAAATGGCCCTGCCACCATTCTCACTGCAGAGTGGACTCTGGGTGCACTCCAGCTGCACATCGCTCTCTCTCAACCCAAAGCCATTCCCTCTCACACAGTTGGTGCAGTCTGGTGATGCACTTGCATTTTAGCATGGAGGGCAGTGGGAAATTGAATTTCAGTTTCTTTGTTGAGGAAATAATAAATGGATAGCCCTTCAATATGGAAGGTACATTAGTTTACACAGCTGTCAGTACCATAGACTGGGTGGCTTAAATAATGAAAGTTAATTTTACAGTTCTTGGGGCTGTAAGTCACAGATCAAGATCAGTTCCTTCTGGGAGCTTCTCCTTGGCTCGCTGATAACTACCTTCTCTCTGTCTTCACATGTTCTTACCTCTGTGTGTGTCTGTGTCCTAATCTCTTATAAGGACAGCAGTCATATTGGATTAAGGTCCACTCCAATAACCTCATTTTAACTTAATTACTTCTTTAAAGACCCTTTCTCCAAATACAGCCATCCCGTGAGGTATTGGGGGTTTGGATATCAATATGAGAATTTGGGGCTGACATAATTCAACCCATAACATAAGGGTATTTGAAAATCATGGCAACTAAATGCAATTTATGATCCCAGATTAGACTTTGGATTAGAGCAATATTGCTATGAAGGACAGAATTGGGACAATTAGAAATATTTTTAAGTGGACCATATATTAGGGGCGCCTGGGTGGCTCAGTTGGTTAAACAACTGCCTTCGGCTCAGGTCATGATCCCAGAGTCCCAGGATCGAGTCCCACATTGGGCTCCCAGCTCCATGGGAAACTTGCTTCTCCCTCTGACCTTCTCCCCTCTCATGCTCTCTCTCACTCTCTCACTCTCTCTCAAATAAATAAATAAATAAATCTTAAAAAAGAAAGATTAAAAAAAAATGGACCGTATATTAGATAATTAAGTTTTATCAGTGCTAAAGTTACTAAATTGGATCATCGTACTGTGGTAATATAAGAGAAGACCTTTGCTTTTAGGACATGAATATTTAAATATTTAGAAGTAAATCGTTGTGAGATTGACTTGCAAATATTTCAGAAGCAAAGAGAAAATATACTAGGTAATGTCCTATTCTAATTTAACGAAAGTCTCAAATTTTTTCAAAACAAAGTTTTTTAAAAAGGTACTAGAAAGTTGCAAAGAAATGGTACTAGAAAAATGCAAAAAAAAAAAAAATTACACTCATCTACCATTGATTTCCTATCAATATATACTGGTTTTCCATGCTTAAATTTCTGAAATAAACCATTCCTGCTAAATATAATGCAACTGTCACTCTTCTGAGTAAATATGGGGAGAATTAGAGGTTTACTCAGTGATAGAGAAATTCCAGGTGATGACAAGGTCCGTGGAGATAGATGACAGAACTCCAGTGAGGGTGCAGGTCATTATTATTGAGCAAATAAGCAAAGTGTGAGGCTGAGGTATTAAAAGATGTAGGAGGTACTTTACAGGATAAGAGGATGCATTTTGTTGGCTGGCAGATAGTAAGACAGGCTTCAGAATACTGGAGGAATGTGAAGAAGTGACCTGGAAGTTAGTCGAATTGAATGGTGGAAAAAATGTATAGGAGGGTGAGCTAGTTATATGTCACATATGTCAAAAGAAAGATGTAAAACTGGAGGAGAAATACCAACAACATTCTGCTTTGTAATATGTTGGACATGAGAGAAGCAGGGGTCCCCATTTTGAGAGCACCGCAAGAGAGGCAGTGGAAAGATCAAGTTTCAGGTCAAGAAAATAAAGAGGGAGAGGTGGACATATTACTTGAACTTGTGTGCTATAGGAGAACTTGTTACTGATGGGTCAGAGATTATAAAAATCACTGAACAATGTTAAATAGAAATATGTATGCAAAGTGTCCTCTTATCATTAATTTTTTTTACAGTTGCCCAAGAGATATTCTAACTTTCTTTTAATCCTTAAATAAGCTTATCTTTGAGACAGTGTTGTGTGATGCTTAAAGTTTCTCCAAAACAATCAGGGAAGCATTAGAATTTTCTTTTCATGGTTGTTAGATTATATGTCTCAAAATTTTACCATTTAAGGATTTGTCTCTTTATAAGAATTAGAACATTCTCATCTGAATTAATTTATTAAAAATTTGATGGAAAAAGAACAAAACACAGCACAGCATAAACTTGAAAAATATATGTAGATTCATTGGCAGAAGATTATTTTGACATCAGCAAAGAAGAGATCATAGAAAAGGATTTTAAGGAAAAGCTAATGTGACCTTCAAGGAATTTGGTCTCTACACATGTGCAGTTATCAGAGAGTTCCCTGACTCCAAGTGTTTATTCACGTCTGTCAGCTAAATCATAGATCCAAATGCAAAACGTAACACTCAGGAACATTATGTGGATTTGTGACACTCCCTGGAGGACTTTGGGTCCATAAAGCAATGAATGGATTATAAGAAGACATAAATATGGTATTTTCATCTATGACAGATGCAATCTTACTTCAATGTTATTTATATTATATAAAGGAAAACTGAACCTATTTTCCTCAGTCGAACTGAGAGGAGGCACCCTTAGGGATGAATAAATGAATAGCTTGCTATTAATTTCCAATTCCTATGAATACATCTTTGAAAACGTCATGTTTTAGAGATTTTTTTTTTAGATGGCTGATGTTTGTTTATTTATTTATTTATTTTACATGTGTGGGAGAGAGAAAAAATGGAACCAAAATGAAATGTGAGATTGAATTGTGATGGTAGCTGAATAATAATTTTTTCATTTTTGCCATTATCCCAAATCATGCAAAATTTATCTAACTTTAGATTTTAATGGACAAGTGAACACTCAGACTGGGTTCTATGAAACCTGCTTTGAGTCTTTAACATTCTCTGAATCCTTGTCCTTGGTTCATTTTAGGGAGGTGGGATTCATGGCATTCTGGAAAGAGGCTGGGTCTTGAATTTAGAGGAGCAATGTTCTTTTTTTTTTTTTTTTTTTTAATTCTGTTATGTTAGTCACCATACAGTACATCATTTTGATGTAGTGTTCCATGATTCATTGTTTGCGTATAACACCCAGTGCTCCATGCAATCCGTGCCCTCCTTAATATCTATCACCAGGCTTACCCATCTTCCTACCCCCCTCCCTTCTAAAACTCTCCGTTTGTTTCCCAGAGTCCATAGTCTTTCATGGTTCATCTCTCACTCAATTTCTCTCCCTTCATTTTCCCCTTTTCCTAATGTCCTCCATGCTATTCCTTATGCTCCACAAATAAGTGAAACATATGATAACTGACTTTCTCTCTTTGACTTATTTCACTTAGCATAAACTCCTCCAGTCCCATCCAAGTTGATGCAAATGTTGGGTATTCATCCTTTCTGATGGCTGAGTAATATTCCATTGTGTATATGGACCACATCTTCTTTATCCATTCATCTGTTGAAGGGCATCTTGCCTCTTTCCACAGTCAACAAAACAAAGAGGCAACCCACAGAATGGGAGAAGATATTTGCAAATGACACTCCAGACAAAGGGCTGATATCCAAGATCTATAAAGAACTTCTCAAACTCAACTCCAAAAAACAGATAATCAGGTCAAAAAATGGGCAGACGATGTGAGCAGACACTTCTCCAAAGAAGACAAAAAAGTGGTTAACAGACACATGAAAAACTGTTCATCATCATTAGCCATCAGGGAAATTTAAATCAAAACCACACTGAGAGGGTGCCTGGGTGGCTCAGTGGGTTAGGCCTCTGCCTTCAGCTCAGGTCATGGTCTTGAGGTCCTGCGATCGAGCCCCACATTGGTCTCTCTGCTCAGCAGGGAGCCTGCTCCCCCCTCTCTCTCTCTGCCTGCCTCTCTGCCTACTTGTGATCTCTCTCTCTCTCTATTAAATAAAGAAATAAAAAATCTTAAAAACAAAAACAAAAACGCACACTGAGATACTACCATATACCAGTTAGAATGGCAAAAATCAACAGGGCAAGAAACAACAAATGTTGGAGAAGTTGTGGAGAAAGGGGAATGAACCCTTTTACACTGTTGGTTGGAGGAGCAAGGTTCTGGTATTAACTCTACCTGGCCTGTATCTTTATACACACTTGTAGACCTAGGATGGACCAAGGAGATGCCGTAAACCTCTCTGACTCCTGAGTTTGATACTTTGATCTAATCAAGATGTCCCACATCTTTTTTAGTATGTCAGTCATCTGAAAATTTTGGAAAACAATCACCAGTAGAGCAGTAGGGGCTTAGTCATTGTATAAATGCTATTTTCATAATATTTAAAACTTGGGCCAGATATTAAAGAAATTTCTATGAATAAGTTTTCTGTATTAAAGTTGTTTTTTTGTTCAAAATAGAGAAGAGCTGGATACATAATTCATAACTGTTACTTAAGATAAGCACAGCTTAGATTAGAACTTTAGCTTTATATCTTGCCAAGAGATGGATAAGAATATGCTCTTTCATTATTACAGTTGTGAATGGCAAAATGCTAATCAGGTGGAATTAGAGAACAATTTAATATTCTTATTCCAAAAATCAGAATCATAGTGTTTTGTGATGTGAAATTGTTTGGTTTCAAATAATTCTCTGGTGACAGGTGGCAGTCATATTTTGAATCCCTGAAATCTTGGTAAAATCGTTAAAAGGTATTTCATTAAATCAGGATTACAAAATTAAAGATACTCCCATTCCTTTAATCTCCAACTCTCCAACCCTCACTTAAAAGCTCTGTTCTAAAGAAAACTACCAGGATTTGTCCACCCAGGGAAAAAGAAGAGTCCTCAATTAAATTCAGTTCAGCAAAGTTATTGGATCTCTTTCAGATTGTTAGAATAATATCCTTAAGTAATGTCTTCTATCCTGTTGAGGCAATAAAACACAACACATGCAAATAGGATGGGTTTTGCAAATAAAGTCAGTATAACTAATTTGATATTGATATTAAAAACTGAGCCAGTTTTCAAAAATGAATTTCCCATGGTCAGTTTTGATTGGTAGTTTTAGCCAATGAAGTGGCCAGTGTGAAATATTCTCTTACTGTTGTTACCACTGCAAAATGATGGAAGCAGCCTTGGACTATTAAAACTTTTAGAATGCTAGAGTTCACATACTTTCATGAATTATTAGTTGTGTTTATCTCTGAGTTTATCTGATGAACACAAAGTAGTTCTGTAAGCATAATAAGTGACTGGCTTTAACTTTAGTCCCAGGTTTCTGTTTTACATAAACACTAAATTATTGGTTATCTTTATTATGGTTTTAAGCTTTTTTACCACTATTTGTACCAATTCTGACTTTAATTAACAAAGAAAATTTTAAGTTCTCTAATTTTAGGTGGTCTGCTAATTTTATCTTCATATAAAATCTTCAGTGCCCTTCCAATTATATGTCAATTTTAAAATATTCTTCTGAACCTAATAAAATTTTTAGGGAAAAAATGTAGTCCAAGATGGATAAATGTTTTAATTTATTGGCTAGAACTGATTAAGATATCATGAATTTATTTGGATGGATAGTGTGGCACAATAGAAGAACAGTAGCTTATTAGTATATCCAAGCTTCAATATTATCTTTGGTAAAATATGGTCAGGGGTCTCCTAAGGACCTTCCTAAGGACTGGGAGTACTCTATAAGCTATAGAAAGTACCACTCACTGAAAATGTTGAGCTGTTTTCTTAAGATTATTTCTGATTTTTTCCCATTATTTTATAATTTTTACATTATCCTGAATTATTTTTGAGTATCTGGCTTTTTTGAATTTTGAATTATTTTTGGCATCTGGCTCTGCCATTTTATCCTACCTTTATTTCTTCTCTGCTTTTTCTTATTTAAAATTCAAGCAAATAAACACCAAGCTTTATTGTCTTACTGCATTTTAATGCCATCATCATAGTTTTAACTATAGAGAGCCCTTTTGTTGCCCCTCTTTTTCTTAATATTCTGTTGTATCATCATACATTTCCGGATAAATTTGAAATAAAGAATTTGTAGTTAATTAAACCTATCATTACATTTTGAGAAAATTGATATGTTTGTCTTACTCACTGTTTCTACTTCAGTAACGTGGAATACCTCTTCATAGCTTTTTGACATTTTTATGTTTTTTAATTGACTTCTTTGATTTTCTTAAATCTCTCGCTTTCACACACACACACACACACACACACACACCCTCATTACTCTCAAATTAAGGAACATCCTTAAATGCTTAATTTTGTTTACTGATCTTCTGACCAGAATTACCTTTCACTAAGAATGGTTGGCATAGTGAAATGCTTTAGATTGAAATGTATGTGTGAAAGTGTGTATGTGTGTGTGTGTGTGTGTGTGTTTAAATGATAGTTTACAAGTAATGAAATCTTTCTATTTTTCATAAGTGTATAAAGTAGTTCACAGCGGGGGCACCTGGGTGGCTCAGTGGGTTAAGCCTCTGCCTTCGGCTCAGGTCATGATCCCAGGGTGCTGGGATTGAGCCCCACATCGAGTCCCACATCGAGCCCCGCATCAGGCTCTTTGCTCAGCAGGGAGCCTGCTTCCTCCTCTCTCTTTGCCTGCCTCTCTGCCTACTTGTGATCTCTCTCTCTATCAAATAAATAAATAAATCTTAAAAAAAAAAAAAAAGTAGTTCACATTGTCACAATTTCCCCAAAGACATAGATTTCTCAAAGACATAGAATTCTTTAGGATAAGGCTTAATAGCTCTACAGAGTCGATACAGTTGCTGCTGCCATTTATAATGTTCTGTAAGATCCATGAAAACTGAAAATAAGCATAAAATGTATTTGGGGGCCAAGAGAAAAACACACCAAGAGAAAATGGAAGTATCAGAGCAGCATGAACTTGCCAGAAAATAGCAGGCCACTCTGGTGGGAGTAAAACTTTGAAAGACATACGAATATATTATCATAGGACAGGAAACATCTGATAGAATGTAGGGGGTTTCCTAACAATAAGTCTGTGAATTTCTCTATTTCTCGTCAATCTTATCTGTATATTCCCACTCTATTCCCCCTGTCTGAAGGCCTTGCTTCCTACCTAATATGGAAAGTTCATGTTCCCTGCCATTCACCTTCTTTACTGTTGGTCCTTGGTGTCCTCGGTGGGTTTAAGGACTAACCCTGTTGATGCCTTCAGTGAATAGGGAAGCCTGTCCCTGCTGTGCTGGCGTCCTCCCAGCCCGGGAGATCTCACTAACAAACCTGAAGATCCTTTAAATAGTGTCACGTTTTTCAAATTGTATCACAGCTGCCTTGATATAGAAACAGAATAGTGTCAACAAGCCCTCACTTGTAGTGATAATGTGCAATAGTGTGTATGAGATTCAATTCTTAGCATTTGATCTTTTTTGAGAGGCACTTCTCCAACATCACAGGTTTAAATATTTCTATTGATTTTCATGTCTAGATTTATTGTGAACATATAACCTCCAGTTAGCCTAAAGCAGCCTTTCTGATTTCTTAAGCAAAACAACCAGTTAGAAAGACCTAACAACAGCACTCTAAATGTACATGAGTGAGCTGTGAAAAATAATTGTATTTATGGTAGGCATTTTATATTGGAAATTGTTGTCAACAGTTCAGTTTTCAGAATATATTATTATAATAAATGGCTGCGTTTGGGTCAGGCAAGCTTGTGTTAACTTGAAATTTCTTAAAATAATCTGCAAATTATTTATATAGATATATTTATTTATTGCACTGTATATATAACAAAATCATTTGGGTAGTTGAATTGCTCAGTCCCACAGTATAACTTCTCCAGGTGTTTGTGGTTAATATTTATAATTAAATAAAATATTTAATTGGCATTTTTCAGATATTTACAGTTACTATTTAATCTTCCTAACTTATTTACTTCTACCTCAAACAGGAAAATTAACTGTAGAATTTAGAAGGTTCCTTATTTCCCCTATAAAATTCACATTTAACTCTTTTGGGGGAAGTATTGGACATCTTATCTGAACTCTATGTTGTTACTGTTGTTCTCTTCCTTATAAAGTATTGACTTTATTATTTGAAAAATCCTTTCTCTTTGTTCTGCCTATTCCTGACTCTGCTCAGGTCAGACCAAGTTCTTATTGGTATAATTATATATGTCTAGAGCACCTGGCTCTGGGCCAAGCATATAGTGAGTGCATAGTAATTGATACTATTTTATTTTATTTTATTTTAAGGTAATCTTACTTGAAAAAATTAAAAACTTTTAAATTATGCTCTATTTCTTTGTTATGGTCTCAAAACCAGAATATTTTGCAAAAATAGCATGTATATTTTTCCATAAACCTAAATAAATAAATATATATGTATATATATTCCATAAACCTAAACTTTTCGTTAAATAACTCTGATAAAAACTCTTTTTAGTAGTTTTCAAATGAGTAACTGAATTTAAAGTAAGTAAATAATTCTATAGTCAGGTAGAAAGAGGGTTTATTAGTATATACTATGCTTTATGTTATTTTAATTAGTTGAAGCATGAACCAGTAGAATTTTCTAAATAATATTTATCCAAACAATCAATGTGGATGATTTAGTGCTTACCTTACAGGGTTTTGTATGTAAAATGAGATAAGAAAAATGACCCATGACTTCTAGAAACCAATAGGCTAACAGTATGGATTATACATAAAGACAAATAATTAAAATTCTGGAAAATACATGGCAAACAAAATGAAGTAAAACCAAAGAGCTCGAAGAATTTAGAAGAGATCAGAATAGATCCATCTGCCAGGAAGAGAGGAAGCTTTTTAGAAGAGGAAACTATTGGGGTGTCTGGGTGGCTCAGTCAGTTAAGCATCTAACCCTTGATCTCAGTCAGGTCTTGGTCTTAGGACCATGAGTTCAAGCCCTGAACTGGGCCTACTTAACAAAAAGAAGAAGAGGAGGAAGCTATTAAATTTGATCTTACAGTTCAGTAAACGGGGTGCATGGTTATTTAATACCTCCTACTATGAACTGAAAGTTTTTGTCCCCCAAAATTCGTATGCTGTAATCAAATAATCCTCAGTCTGATGTATTAGGAGGTGGGACCTTTGGGAGGTGATGAGGTTATGAGTGTGGAGACTTCATAAATTGGATTAGTGGCCTTATAAAAAAGACTTCAGAGAGCTCCTTGGCTCCTTGTACCATGTGAGGACTCAGCAAAGAACAAGCTGTCTGTGAACCAGGAACCAGGCCTGACACCTATCTGCTAAACTGTGAGAAAGAAATGTTTGTATAAGCCACCCAGTCTGTGGTATTTTTGTTTTGGTAGCTCATACAGACGAAGATGTATACTAAGTTTTGAAAAGTAAAACAATATTATCTCAAAAATTTAGCATATCTTACTATATCTGAGTTTAAATTTTCAGAAATTCGAAATAAGATATATCAGGTCGTATTTTCAGTAAACATAACAATTGAATTATAAGATCTATGTATATAAGAAGATTATACAAATTAGTAGGGAAGTGATTGTTTCATTCTAAATGGACAAGTAACATGAAGAAAAGATTTCCAATAACAAGAAATACTATTAATAAATAAAAAATATACAATCACGTTAGTGAGCTAAGAAGCATAAATCCATGTACGAGTTTAGCAGATATTTACATGGGCTACATCAATATATTTTAGATGTTAAATTAAAGCAACAATCAGGCACCATTTCTTTGATTATTTGTGTATTAAGATGTTCCTCCCTTATTAATAAGGAAATAAAAAACAGACATGTGGGGGCTCCTGGGTGGCTCAGTGGGTTAAAGCCTCTGCCTTCGGCTCGGGTCATGATCCCAGGGTCCTGGGATCAAGTCCCGCATTGGGCTCCTTGCTCGGCAGGGAGCCTGCTTCCTCTTCTCTCTCTGTCTGCTTCTCTGCCCACTTGTGAACTCTGTCTGTCAAATAAATAAATAAAATATTTAAAAAATAATAATAATAAAAAAAACCAGACATGTGTATACTGCATAGAGGTCATGAGAGCCAGAGCTAACATTCTTTTTTTTTTAGAGTTAACTTCAAATGCATTATTTATTATGTTATTTTTAAAAATTAAATAGAAGTAATAATACTGAAAGAAGTAACAAAATAACCATGGGTTACTTACTGTTGGTGGCAGGAAACGTTGGTTAAAATCTTAGAATGCAGTTTGGTGGTATGGGGCAAAAGCCAGCACATTGTTTTCTCATGTGAAACTTAACTTCGAGTAATAATCCAAGCACAGGAAATGTGGACAAAATTCTTTGTTACTGCATTATTTATAATTGCAAAGTATTTAACACCTAAAGTCCAAAATTAAGGATAGGAGATGGGGGGAAAGGGAATCTGAATTTTGTGTGTTGTGCTGAACATCTGTTGTCTCCCTCTTTGGGTTCGCTCTCCACCTTTGTCCTTGCAATCCTGTGCCCTGCTGGCTAGTGTGTTCCACTTGAGTGGACTCTGTTACCCTCGGGCTTTGGGCTGTGTTCAGTCAATACAAAACATGCTCAAGAGACTAGGGGGAAGAGGAGAGTGAAGTTGGAATATATCCCACAATTTCCTCCCTGTTGATGGAGGTGGTTGACTGTGTACCCTCACCAAGTGTCCCAACTCCCATCATCCTCTCCACGGAACCATCTCTCTGGGCTCTTGACACTGCTCACTGCCTTTTCTCTAAAATCCTCTCATTAGTAAAGGCTCCCAAGTTTGCTAGCCCAAGGTAGATAATATAGCATCTCTTGTTTTCCTAAACACTGAGCTTTGACTCTTCTCAAATTGCCCACATAAGGGTGCCATATGTTTATTTCATGCCAGGCTTCTAAATGAGGCTCTTCTGAATTTTAAAAATTTTAATTTCTTAATGCTGCATTTTTTTTCAATGTTGATAATATGTATAAAAAGCAAAAGAGCAAATTTTAAAAATTCAGCTTCATTGCCCTATTACCATCAGTTTTTACTTACTTTTTCCAGAATCATTTCATGTTTGCCAGCTCTATGCCAGTTATTGTCTTAGATGCTTAAATTACAAGATATCTCAAGAAGCTATAATATGTGAAACATTATCACTAGTGATAGATACAAAACGTAATCCTACCTGTTTATGATGTAACTGTGGTTAATAGTGATACTGTCAACCTATTTTCCAAATGTTATTTGCCAAGGATGGGATATTTCTGTTCTTTAAGATTTTAATTATCTTCTATTATTCCTTGAAGTTGCTGTATAACTTTGAGTAATATGTTATGTTAGTAAATTTTACACATTAGAAAAGATATAAAAGTGTATATGAGTCTTCAAAAAAGGTAATGAAAAATGCAAGAACACACTCGAATCATGAACTTCCCAGTAATGTGTTAGGATTTGTTTGATGGAACTTCAAACACCTGAAATTTGAATTCAGCTTGCAAGACTCATCAAACTGCTTAGAGATTTTCAGCCTTTTGTTTTGTTTTTGTTTTTGTTTTTTCATTGAGGAACTACATAAAAAACAGATCTTTTGACAGAATTTGCCTCTGTAGGTGATAGGCTATAATACATGTGAGTAGATCAGTTTACTGTTGTGGCTCACTTTGACTCTGGGATCAAATTATCACCACTCAAACTCCCACATGTAATAGTTGTGTGACCTTTTGCAAAGTTATAATAGTATTTATCTTGTGAGGCTATTTTGAAGGTTAAATGAGGTAATAATACCTGTAAAACTATCAAAACAATATTGGAATATAATAATCAGCACCAAATATTAGCTCTTTTTCCCTCAGTGCCACCATACTTGCAGAAGTGGTAACATCAAATATATCTAAACCCACTGACACAGTATCAAAACCTCCACCATTTTGGACAAAAGATTATCTTAACGTGTGCTACTTATCCTGGGAATATAGTCATATTGGTAATTGTTCTCCTCCTTTGGTTTTTCCTTTAGAAGGGCAGATAGGTGTTTATTTCACAGTGTTTAGATTTAATAAAAATGTCCTTCTTCCCTTCCTTCCTCCCTCCCTCCCTCCTGTTCTCCCTCCTTTTACCTTCCCTCCCTTCTTTTCTTCCTCCCTTTCTTCCATCTGTCCTTCCTTCCTCTCTCTTTCTTTTCTTTTTCTTTCTTTCTTTGTTTCTGTGTTCTGTCTTCAGCCTGTTTCGTGGTTGTCACTGGCCCAGTTAGCCTAGTACGTATGTGTTTTGTGTGTGTGTATAAATTTGGAGTTGTATAGAAATGAAAGTAGATGCACTGAAAAGATTAATGAGACATATCAACACAAACTGGTAATAGGGATGTGTGTTGTTTGTGCAGAATGCTACAGCTATATGTTAAATATATTATAAATTTATATTACCATAATAATGCATTTCTCCCTAGCTATTAATCTGAGCTACAGAATATCACATGTATATTTAATTTTCCTTCAAAGGGATCTAAGCTTATTTACATGTTCTATACATAGCGTAGTTTTAAGGACATTTTAATATTGGCCACTAATTTTATACTGTCAGAATGTTTTAATGTAATTACAAAAGATTGTAGCTACAATCTAAGCTTATTTAATCTACATTTTCTCTGTTTGACCTTTCCTGTAGGAACATATGAAAAGAAATCCATACCATTCTACAAAATTCCCAGTGCGAGGAAAAAGGCAAAAATAACAAAAATTTCAGCACTCATTATTTTATGTAGCAACAACTTGTAGTCCAAATCATATGGCAGTAAAAAAAAAAAAAAAAAGAGACAATAACAAAGCTAAACAAACAGCTTTCTTGTTGCTCACTTTCTTAATCCCTTTAAAATAAAATAAATAAGGAATTTCAATGAAATAAATTATTTCCAAGGAGCACAGTACCTTCTGTACAATGACTGTATTTACTTTCAAGTAATAATGCTTAGAGTAGTATGTACAAAAGTCGACATAATTATTTTCTTTATTTGACTATAGTGTCTGGATCTTAGAGGACAGAGTGCAATTGGTTTGTTTTTCAAGTTATTCCTTATTTCAGTTGCATGTCGGAAAGATCATAGCGTTACTGTTTTAATTTTGATTGTTAACATAAAATTGGAATCCAAAGTAAAGGGAAATTGTGAAAATTAACTTGTTACAAGTATAAGAGAACAAAGCATGGGCATTATGATAATGTAATCATTGAGAATCTGTGAAGTAAAATGTATTTTTAAAGACACAAAGTTAATGCTTTCCTTTGAAATCTCCATGTAAAAATTGAAAACACAACTTTAATAGAAGACAGGCACAGGTAGTATATGAAGAATTACAATGGGGAAATTAATAAAAATAGTATCTAAAACAGTATTAGTAAGATATGAAGCTCATTCATTAATGGTCTCTATGATAATATATCACTGAAAATGTTGCATGAAGGACAGTCTTTGATAGGATTATGTACAGTATAATAGCAAGACACTGGAATTAAAATTCACTGAGAAGATACATCTTGCGAACTGAAGGGTAAGAAGATAATAATAGTAACATTAATAATAGTAAATAACAGGAATAAAATGATTCACATAAATAGAATTTCCATCAGCAGCCATTATTGTAATTATAGGAATGATAAGCTAGTAATCTACAGTAAATAGCTAATCTTTATTGATTCACTGTTTAATTTCTTTTTATTTTAAAGGCTTTAGAACTGCTGTCAATAACAATAATGTGTACACGGGAAAAAGTTACACTAAGAAAGAATGGGAAAAGAATGTACTGCATTGTGCAACATACAGCATTACTAGAGAATCTTTTTAAGAATACATTTAGATTCTATTGTTAAGGAAAACGAAAAAAAGGCATTCAAAAGATCCCCCCCCTTTAAATGATTGCTGTGGGATTTATTCTAACACAGTTTATGGGGTTTCCAACGACAAGGTGGGAAAATGCAGGGATCTCAGCTCTGACTCTTTAATCACTGGGAGTTGAGGATTATTCTTCATCAATAACACCTGGGAGAGAAAGACAGGCCATCAGCGGGCTGACCCTACAGCAGCCCTAGGGGCAGTTCCACCGCCACCAGCAAAGTTAGCACTAAGGGTAACGGAGCCATTATCCAAGGTCCGGAGAATAGCAGGAGCAGAGAACTCACTTCTTGGTGGTAGAAAATAAATTCCATGTTTAGCTCATGATTTCTAGCAACCGAACCTTCTTCCAGAGAACAAAGGTTAATTTTCTTTTAACATAAATGAAAGATGAGAATGTGAAATGATGAGTCACTGGGGCGTTCCGTCAATGACATTGCAAGAGGGAAAGTTGCAAGGAGACGGTTTTCCATTTTACTGCAAGTGATACAAAATTCACAAGAAAAATCTAGATAGAATCTAAAAATCATAACATGCCATGATAACAGAGAGAAAAAATCAAATTTATTTCTGTGTTCAGTTAGCTTTTGGTTAAAATCTAGATGGACTATTTAATCAACTAAGTGCCTATGTGATGACTGTCCTTTAGCTATCTGCTAATTGTTACCATTTGAAAAGTCTTTTTAAGATTCAGAGTTCAACTATTTCCCTTTATTTCGTTCTCCCTGCCCATCCCCCACTTCGGAAAAGCCTGAACTCTGTAAGGAAACAATGGTACTCGGTGCTGTGAAGCAGAGTCAGATGGAACCTGGAGGTTGGTTAGTTCTATGCGTTCTTTCAGTTATAGAATGTCTGACTTTTGTCGTTCAATAGGAGACCCACAGGACTTCCTCCCGCTCTCCTTTCTCCTTTCTCTCGAGAGTATCCCCGACACCCCTCAGCTTAGCTACAGAACTGCATATTCCCACCCTTGCCCCTTTCCCCTTTCTCTCTGGAGCCCTTTGCCTCTCATCCCCACTCCCACATGGACCTTCCTCTGTCTCCAGTAAACCATATTTTAGTGTTGACAACCACTTTCATATCATCAGATTTTTCTTTAAGGTTTTCAGTTTCTTCGTTAAAATGCATAGTTTCCCCCATAGAGCACCATAATCTTCACCACGGTCTCCGTTGGCGGTATATCTTCCTGGTCTTGCAGTCTCATGGGTTAAGGACAGGTGCCAGTGGTTACCACTCTGGTTTCTAGGTAACTGTCCAGTCACTGTAGAGTCACACTCCTTGCTCCTTTGAAAGTCACAAAAATTTCTCCTGTCACCATTTTCCCTGTCACTGTGAGAGGTCAGCCATCCAGGGTCTTTCTAAAGACCTCCTTTAGTGACTTCAGCACATTCTCTGTATCGCTATCCACATCCTAATCAGCTATTTCTCTTTTTTAAATGTTAGTTTTTGTTTATTTTACATTTAAATAGCCACCTGAAAAATATTCTTTCTTTCCAGCTTTATTGAGGTATGGTTGACAAATAAAATGGTAAGATACTTGAAGTGTACATGTGATACACGTATACATTGTGATAAAAGGATCCCCCCACCAGTTAATTAACATACTCATCACCTCACATAGTTATCCCTCTTTTGTTTGTTTTTTTCTTTGTAGAGAACACTTAAGCTTCACTTTCCTGGCAAACCTCAGTGGTACCGTGCAGCGTTATCAACTAGAGTTGCCATGCAATGCACCAGATTTTCAGACTTTATTTATCTTATAGCTAAAAGTTTGTACCTTAAGACGAGTTTTGCAAGGCCAGTCTTTAAGCAGTATGGATTTGAAGCTAAGGAGGAGAGAGTTCAGGACATAACAAAAGGTCACACTGAAGAATAAACATGGCCATCAGTCTATTCTTGGATTCCAATCTGTGATGACCCTGCTTCAGTCATTCACCCCAATCATTCATTCAGCTTTATTATCTACTGTATAATCTAGTGACTGAGGGACAGTTGCAATCCATATGTTTATACACGCCAATAAAGGTATGCAACTGAGTACAACAGCAGCCAATGAAAGGGAGGACCCAGTTTTGCCTGAAGGGATGGCAGGGCATCAAGGAAGCCTTCCCAGAGAAGATGGTGCTTGAGGCAAGACTTTGAGGATAAGAAGAAGAATATCAAACAGTAGAAAGAAGGGAAGACCCTTCAAAAACAGGAAGTAGGTCATTTAAATTGTATGGCCATATGAGAGAGTAAGCCAACATGGGTGACATGTAGGGTACATATGAGAAAGTCACAGGAGGCAAGTGACAAGATGCTTCATTTCCTGCCACACTCTCTCATTTGACTTCACCGTGCTGCAGGGCTGATCGCATGCTTCAACAGGGTGCCCTCAGAATCAGATCTATATTTTAGAAACATTAGGAATAGGCGGATCACAACAGAAGACAGGCAGTCTCATGAGTCTGAAGTTACTCTTTGTGCTTTGGTACTGTCCTTATTTCCTTAAAAATCTCTAATCGCCATTCTCTGGGCACTGGTTCTAGTCTTTATCTTGTCTTCCCTGGCCTTGCAGTTTTCTCCTCTCTGGTTTCCCTAACTCAAATCTTTTCCTTTTCCAAATTATTCTTCCCATTCACTCTTAAAAACACAAATTTAATCATCCTTTAATTTTTCAGTGGCTACCAACTATAGGATAATGTGCAAGCTCTTTAGTTTGACAAACAAGTACTCTTCATGATAAGGCCCTGTTAATTATTCTCAGCCTCATCTCCTGCCCTCTTCCTTACCCTTTGTAGTTTTATCCCATACATTCTAACTGCAAGTCCCCAGAGACAGGCTCTTCCATGTTCCTGTATCCTTGAAGGTGCTGGTTCTCTCTGTCTTAGATGCCTTCTTCCCCTAATGTGGTGAAATGGCAAACTCCTATTCAGTCTTCAAAACCCAGACCAGATGGTTACTTTTTTATGGCATTGTCTCCATGCTCTGTTAATGTGTAGAATTTGTAGGTTAACTGAAGTTGTCTATCCATTTTCAATGCAATTTGTGCACCTTGTACATGTAGTTAAATTACTAGTTTAATTCTTGGCTTAACACTGTACTGGCATATAAAAAGCATGTAAGTAAAATATTGA
This sequence comes from Martes martes, assembly GCF_963455335.1. NCBI lineage: Eukaryota > Metazoa > Chordata > Mammalia > Carnivora > Mustelidae > Martes > Martes martes. The sequence continues at coordinate 74,233,038 of NC_137899.1, read as the reverse complement.
AATGAATTGAATATAAGAGAGGAAATTGCTCTAAGGAAGACCGGTGAAGACTTATTTTGCAGAAAGTTGCTGTTAAAATATATCATATCTCAGCAGTCATATGTCTTTCTAATCCACTTAAATGAGTGTAAATCTTCCAAGGCATTTATCAGGAAACAGAAACACAAGCAAAATTGTCTCCAAATGATGCAAAACCTATAATTAACCTAAAACTCCTTGGAGAATGTATAGATTTTATAGATTCCCTGCTTCCTCCTTATCTAAACTTCTACCAATTTTATAACAATAATTAGTGTTTTAAAAATAATCCATTGAGGTGAAGCACAGCTCTATTATTTGATTTGTATTTGGATAAGAATACCAGTTACGACAAAATTCGTGTGATGACACATGATATATGTTTGCTTCGGAACATCCTACTCTTACTAGAGTACTGTGCTTTAGTGGAATGATCAATAGTGTTTAATAATGCAAACTATATGTTTTGCTCTCAATAAACTTCAGAGTATAGAGAAGTTATTAAGAGTTAAACACTAAGGGGCACTTGGGTGGCTCCGTAAGTTAAGCGACTGCCTTCAGCTCAGGTTATGATCCCAGGGTCCTGGGATCGAGCCCTGCATCAGGCTTTCTCCTCAGTGGGAAGCCTGCTTCTCCCTCTCCCTCTACCTTTCCCCACCCTGTGAGAGCTTACTTTCTCCCTCTCTCTCTCTCCTCCCCTCAAATAAATAAAATCTTAAGAAAAAACAGAGTTGAACACTGAAAATTTCTAGGGTCCTTAAAAGGCAGCTATGGGTCTAGGAGCTGCACCCCATTTTCTTGCACAGCTACCAAATCCTGTTCTTCTTCCCTCATCCAGGGGGAAGTAAAGACTGAATGTGCTATGTCTGGTTCCTTTGAGGGGGGGAGAGATAGACCTGATTAATTTATGGAGGCAACTTTCATGGTCTTTGGATAACTAGTAATAATTGTGAGTGTGATACTAAGCATCACTCTTGCCCTGAACATGTAAATGCGTTTACTTGATTTGCCCCAATTCTGTCCTTCATTTCACAGTTTTCTGTTTGTGTGCTATCTGATGGTATTTACTGGAGAGCCCTCTAGCATTTATCTCAGCTTCTTAATGATGTTTGTATGCATGCATGTGTGTGTAAACACAAATGTTTTATTTCTCAGTAACACGTGCATCAAGAGTGGGAAGGGAGGCACACATAGAGAATTGAGGCATTGTGAAATTGCGAATAGAAGAGTCTATGAATACATGTGAAAGAATGATATACTCTAAATGGAGCATGCAATTTTGGAAAGAATAAAGCTCTAAAATTTGGCTGTTCAGACTACTGTTAATTAGATAATTTATGTATAAAAATTAACTACTGGATTTAAGCTATTTCTTTATCTATATTTTCTGTCTGTTGTTGATTTCCTGTAAGAGCAAAATGATCTCACAGTTACTTGATTGCTCTACACTTTCGTCTGGGTGCTTTTTATAAAATATAATACAGTACAGATGTCAACTCAAGAACTAAATAGCACATATTTCTAAAGAACCATAAAAAAATATTAACACTATAGAAACAATGACTCTGTAATTACTTTTTGCTGTGGAGTGAGGTTAGGCATTTATCCTTATAGAGTCCTAATACACTTAAAGTCAGCTCTGCCCCTGTGGTCCTTTTCCCTTTGTTGATGAATGCATTGTGCAGGTACCTTGTATGGCCACCACAGCACTTGAGGTCATCCAATACTGTTAGCACAAATGGTGTGAACAGTAGTTTATATGCCACTTAACTCCTTGGGAGAAACGGTTAACCTTGCTAGAGAGGACAGATCAGTCATGTATAGTTATTAAGGTCTAGAAGGTTTTGTTATGCTCTAAAATACTTTTGTACAACCATAGTATACTTCTGTATGGGGCCTATTTTAGCAGGAAAGCAAAGGAAGGAGAAATCATCTTCGGGATTTTTACAGAATATGTACAATGAAAGAGGTGATAGAAGTTTCTCAAAGATCCATTTCATTAATGACACCTCTACCGCAGAGGTGGCAAACATTTTCCCCTTTAGAAATAGACTCTCTAAAAATATGTTAATGAATTAAGAATAAAGACTTTGCAGATGTAAAAAAGCTTTTGAAAATTTTCAGCTTGCTAAAAGGAATTCAATCTGATCACTTTGTTTAAAGATTTCAGAATCATCTTATTATGTTTTAAGTGACTGCTTTTGCTATGAAATGAAGGGCCCTTATTAAATTTACTCCAGGTCATTACCAGACTTCATTTAAAATTAACTTTCAACCACTGCCCTTAGTAACTATGTATTTTTAATCTCAAGGGTCATCTGATGATGATAGTCTCAAAAGGAATCAGCTGAGAATACCTAGAGAGAATCTTTAGCTCTCCCCTACTTCTTTTTTTTTTTTTTTTTTTTTTTTTTTTTTTTTAAGATTTTTATTTATTTATTTGACAGTCAGAAATCACAAGTAGGCAGAGAAGCAGGCAGAGAGAGAGAGAGGAGGAAGCAGGCTCCCCGCTGAGCAGAGAGCCCGACATGGGGCTCGATCCCAAGACCCTGGGATCACGACCCGAGCCGAAGGCAGAGGCTTTAACCCGCTGAGCCACCCAGGCGCCCCAGCTCTCCCCTACTTCTAATGAAATCATGAGGAGACTTTATCTCCTTATTACCGGTGAGCAAAGCATATGTAGGAAAACAATCACAAATTTATTTTTTTAAATGGAGCAGTACCATATTTCATGCCTTTCTCTGAAATAGAATTTTCTTTTCATACTTTACTGGCACTGGAGATATTTTTTAAAAATTATGAGTAGAAAAGCACGAGATGAGCAGCATTTTTTTAAAGGTCATTGTACAGAACAGCAGATGATTGAAAAACCTTTGTTTCTTAGAGCCTCAATAAAAACAGTTGTGTTAGGTTTTTCTTGTATTTCATTAAACTATTAATAAGAAAAAGTGCACTTACACAGCTTTTTCAAACAGTAGAAAAAGAAATCAGTTTACCACTACTGCTATTTAAATATCTTCTAACTGGCAAAATTAAACTATGTCTCTTTATTTATTTATTGCACTTATAAAAAGATTAATGGGGATGTGATTCCTTGAGGCTTTTACATATAACCCCTTCACAAAGAACAAAATTATACAGTTTGGCAAATGAACTAAATTAGCTACATTTATTTGAATAATCACTATAGAGGAAACAATAAATCAACAACATTCTGCACAAAAAAGTGTTTACAGAGTGTCTTGTAATTTGTTTTATCAAGGACACAGACTTTTTGCTCTTAGCTAATCTTGCTTCTAACAGTCTATTATCACATCAACCATTAATGAGTATTTGCAATAGAAATTTCGCTGAAGCTCAGGACCAGAAAAGTAAGAATAACTTCTACCTTTGTCGCCAGCACAGTTTCTCTGAAACACATTCTTCTAAAAAACATTTTGTCAAAGGTTCCTAATAACTTCAGAGACAATCAAAATTAAATGGCAGAGCTTTGTTAAATCAGGGAAAGGGATGATTTGAATGGTCATAATCGTGCAATTATCTCAGCCTCTCTATATTTCAAAGGACTTTGTCCATATCTCAGTCTATATCAGAAGTAAGTGAGTAGGGGGAGCTCTAATGCTGAACCTGTGATATATTCATAAATCAGGACTTTCAGAGCCTGTCACTGGCACCATAATGAGGGTCATTATTCAGGCAGAGTGTCAAAACTACTATCAAAGGACCTTCTCAGAATTACAATCATTCTGTTTCTTGTTAAATAAGCAATGTAGTACACAAAAATGGCAAACAAGAAGCAGGTCAATTTGATACAGTGTGAGGGCACAGAGATCTCTAGAGTAATTTACCCTCTGGGAATTCTGATGGCTGGTGAGATGAATTATACACACCCTCAAAAAAGATTAATGGTAATAAAACCCCTTGAACATTTTCACTAAAAAAGCCCTACAAATTGCTCATAAGCAACTTCAGAAACAAATCTGGGAGAAAAGTGATTAGTTTTATTGTTGTCAGACATAAAACTCTTTGCAAAGGTAAAAAATATCATCTTGGAAAATTGTCAGTGTACCAGCAAAATGTTACAAATTTGATTAACTTTACAGTATTAGGTCAATTGAAAAAAAGTAAAACTTTAAAACTGGAAAGTTTCCATTCCTTTTATCTTCACCACATCATATATCCACAAATGTTCTTGTAGACTCACACATATACCAGCATGCACTCACATCTCCCATATACACATAAAACCCAAACATTGCACTGTAATACAGTAAAGAAACAATTTCCTGATGTTCATATCTCTCTGGCAAGCACAGAGAAATAGAGAAAGATTTAAAAAGTAAGCTTATAAATACTTTCATTCTTTGTACGTCAAAAAGGAAGGATAGTCTTTAGAATCAAATGGCTCTTAAGCAAGTAAGTACGTCTTTCCTCAGTTTTCAGGTGAAATTAGCATGTCTATGTCTTTATATGTCCTGAGTAGTAAATGCTTCAGCCCCACAGACAAGCATGTCATCAATTAGAACTAACATAAAAAAATATATGAGACTATGTGGACAAGAATTTGAAGAAATTTTCATATTCTCATGAGTGAAAATTCATATAAACTTGTCGGCAGATAATTTTGCAATGTAAATACAATGTCATAAAAAATTAATTCAGATTTGAATCCAAAGTTCCACTTGTAAAAAATCATCTGAAGGATATAATTTTGTGCAAATATAACAATTAGAACTCTGTATCTCAAAATAAAAGATTGGTTAAACCAGTTCCATTTGAGCCAAATAAGGAAACTATATATATATATCTCCATTGAAAAGATGCTGTAGAAAAATATTTATGATTATGAGAAAACATTTCTTAAGCACTGCTAAGCAAATAAAGAAATTTGCAAATAAAATGAGGCATCAGATGATATTTTTGATGCATATGGTAATTTTTTTCTTTTTGCACTTTTCTGCATGTTTCTAATTTCCTACAGTCAACATATATTATTTTGCAATAGATAAATATAAGCCTATTACACGAATATTTATGTATATGATAAAGACACATGCCTATTTTAAAAGAAAGCTTTGATTTCAAAATATATTAAAAGACTGTCTCAATAGAAAACAGTTTTCTATTAGAAGTGAAGAATTTCCTTTTGCAAGTTTTTCAATGAAATCGACATTTATTAGGAATGAATAGATGCATTTAACGCACATTTTTCAATTGGCATTACTTAAAATCCATGGAACTTCAGAGAGTCTGGCTCTGGCATGGACAGTGGTCTCATATAAACATTTATATGACAGTTTTATTTTTGTGATTTTGGAAAAATTCATGTTGACAGGAAGGGAAAGGGAGATCTTTGAGGTAATTTTAATTCTTATGTAAATGCAACAACTGAGTTTAAATGCAACAACTCTTATTTAAAAACAAATAAACAAGCCTAAGGAATCATTTAGCGATTTTTATATCCTATTTTTTATTTTGTGCTTATTGGCTACAAAATAGGATTAAGCACTGTCAAATAGAGTGGATTTTACATAAGAGGGCAGAGCATAGAGTTCTGCTGGATACAAGCTATTTAAAAAAATAATAGTTCTGTTTAACCCTTTGGGCTAGTTTGCAAACCAAAAAATTAAAATCAAAACCAATTAAAATCTTCATCTGTAAGACACAGAGCTATTTCAGAAGACTTTAAGAAGCTTCGGGGCAATTGCTGGCAGCATTGCTTTAAAAAGAGCACACAGATTTCACAATGAAACAAAGTAGATTCAAATCTAGGCTTCACCGTTTGTTAACTCTGCACCTTTGAACTACCCAATGCCTTGAGTCCAACTTTCTTATTTATAAAATGGAGATGATGCCATTCTTTTTCCTACATCTGTGTGTGTGTATGTGTGTGTGTGTGCGTGTGTGTGTTGACGAGAGAGAGAGAGAGAGAGAGAGAGAGAGAGAGAGAGAGATTTCACTGTTACACTCCTTCAAATTTCAGGTTTTATTTAGGACACTTAAAGAAAACATCCAGGATCCCTTAAAATACCGTGATTTAACTAAGACTGGGAAGTATAGCAGCTTTTTAAAAATAATCATCGATAATTACTTCTCATATTTTTATAATTGATATTCTCCAGCTATTCAGAAGAATTTGTGGTAGGTTGGTACCTACTATGAAACCAAGAAACACTTAAGGAGATCTCAAGTAACAATAGAAGATAGACTTTAGTTTTATCAGTTTGCATTGTTAGCTCCAAGCAAAGACAAAGCCAGTCATTTGGTCAAGATTTCCTTTCTCCCCAAGATTTCACGTGTGGAGGCTGAAAGTGGATCACTGAATCCCTTAACTCCTCTCTGTCAAACTGAATATTCTGTGACAATAAATCCTACTTGTCCAGGCTTACTCTTTAAGTAAATTGGTATCAATGAAATAATCAAAAGCAAACCAATTATGTTCTGGCATCTTTTATCCATCTGTTTGGATTTAACTGTCTATTAAATGGTGTTTGCATATGAGGAAATGCTCTATTGTAGGCAGAGGTACTCAATTATTTAGATTATACATTTGAATAAACTGTGCAGTGGAAGGACCACCCTTGTAATGTAGGACAATTACATTTTCTTGCATAGTTTACAGATTATTAAACTAATATCAATTCGACCCACACTACCAGTTGCTGGATTCTAACCTTTGCCTTCGAGACTTAGCTACTATGAGGGTCTAGTTTCTACCCCAACAATTAGCAACCTGTGTCAATCATTTCAAATTATACCAAATTATGCAAATTGGTTTTGGGAAAAGGATTGTATGAGACGAGACCACAAAAATTTAATTTCAATAAAGATCATAGGTGAGATTTGTAGCTGCTTGCTGCTGCTTGAGGAATCCCAGATAATCTGTGGTTCATAAGCAGTGGTTCTCTTGCTTCAGAATGGCTTTCCCTGCACATGTGGGTCAGAAGAATCCTCTGCCTGAGCCTTCCCAGCACAGGACTGTCCACTGCACCTCAGCTGGGCACCTAGGAGCCACAACAAAGATTTCCTTTGTTAGAAATATCTTTATTTAAATTTTCCGGAAGAGGCATTAGGTCATTAACACATAAATTCATCATGATGTGCGCTGTTTAATAAATATAACAAACCGTCACATTTGAACTCCATCTTCACAGAATTCAATGCAGTCCTCTTTTTTCTCACTTCTACATTTTAATTACAAAATTAAAAAGTACTTTTTAGTTACAAAATACTATCGATTTGCTGTAAACAAACATGGATGCTCCTCTCTGTAATCCTACCTGCCCCCCATTGGGTAATAAAATTGGCATGGATGTAGATTTTTGTCTATGTTTATAAATGCAGGCATAATTTTGAAAATCTCTATTTTATAAAATAAGATCAAACAACTTGAGAGAACATGAGATGCACACATAGCACCCTGGTAATTTGATTCCCCCGATGTGGTTCATTGGAAAATTTGTTAAAATACTCTCTATTTTCATAAACCCAATTTGCATGGCCTGTTCCTGTGTCCTACCTGTCCACTAAAGGAATTTGAGTTAGAGTGTAGACCCTTGATTGTGAACCAGTTTTAGTTTTAACAGATAAATTGAGGGTCAGAGTGGTTAAGTGAATACTCAAAATCAAAGGATGATCTAATGGCCAATAGGGGAGTAGAGCCAGGTACTCTGAATTCCTTGTTTAGTTCATTGTTCTCTGATCTCCATTGGTTCTTATGCATAAATAGGCAAGCTGGATTTTTCACATCATGTTTCTTTTATGTTTCAATACAACATAGAATTCATACAAATTTTAGAAGTTTTTGTATTAATCTAAAATGTGTTCATTCCAACCCTCATATGAATGTAGAACACAAATACGTTTTCCTACTGGGACACCTTGGTGACCCAGTCAGTTAAGCATCTGACTCTTGATTTCTGGTCAGGTCATGATGCCAGGGTCATGGGACTGAGCCCTGTGTCAGGCTCCACACTCAGCCTCAGATTCCCTCCTTCTCCCTCTCCCCCTCCCCCCATGCATGTGTGTTCGCACTTTGTCAAATAAATAAATCTTTAAAAAAAAACTTTTCCTTCTAATAAACTCTGAGTTTCTTCATATCACAGATCATATTTATTCATTTTTATATGCTAGGCTGTTAAGTATTCAGTTATTCAATCACACAGGAATCTAGGGGTAGCCATGAAGGTATTTCGAAGGTGTGATTACCATCTGCAATCAGTTGACTTTTTATCTAAAGGAATTCATCCTGGAGAGTCTGGGTGGGATTGATCTGATCAGTTTAAGGGCCTTAATAGCAGAACTGAAGAACTTTCCCCCTATGGGCTGTAGTGTCAGCTTCTACAAGAGTTTTGGCCTGCTCTTCCTCGCTGCCTATCTTAACAGATTTGGATTTGCCTACCCCGTCCTGGACAATCTCATAAACTAATTCGTTGATCAGATAAATAAATATATATCTCCTACTGAAACTTTGATTGATGTAAGTGAGTAACCAGCTATAGTAATCAGTAAATGTTTTCCAAATTGATAAATATAAGAAGGAGTGTTTCATTTCATTAAAAACTATGTATTTGACTTAAATTTGTCATGTTGCTTATAAACATTTTTTAGTTTTCTAGTATGTTTAAATGCATTACTTTTAATAAACAAGACTCCCTCATGATTTAGGGATTAAATGTCTATTTTTATTTCTTGTGTTAGAAAATATATCTCACTGCTTGTCCTGAGTAAAGTGGACTAGCTTCCTTGGTTACAGAAATGGAGAAGAGTCTTTAAAAAATAATATTTGTAGGAAAGAGTGTACATTTATTTAGCTTGTTCTCAGTTGAAGAAGAACCTGGTTAAATCTCCCCAGACCATTATGAATCCCTTATTTTAAATCTCTAGTGCTGTAAATAATGAAAAACATTATCTTGCAAGCATTGTATTGACTATAGTATCTCTTTGAAGTGAAGATTTGGCTTACAGGTTACTCAGATCCTGTTCTTCCATTAATTAAAATTCTCATATATTTTTTGAGAGGGTGGAGATATTTTTTTAAATTTCTTAGTGACAATTCAATTACATAATTTTGTTATTGACCAACTGTTCTTCAGGTGTAATGACAATGACAGCATCCTCACTACAAGAAAAAAAAAAAGAAACAAAACAAAGAAAAACCCTCTTTCATAGCTAAAAGAAGGAAAAATACAGAATAAGTCTTTTCATGTAGTTGATCAAATATAGAACTTTTTAAGGGATCCCAGTTTCAGATTGGTTCAAGCCTATAGAATATATAACTCCAAGTAAAAACTCTCCTATATTCATGGGTGACAGAACCTGTGACAGATAAAAGACTAGCTGCACAATCAAGTCTTTTACAATTATTTGCATTTCCAATGAATGTTGACTGCAGTCAAGTAATGTCAAGGTGACAGGTGTGCAGGAAATGATTCTGATTCATAATGCATGTAACTCAAGGTGCATATCGACTGTATAACACTATTTATCAGAAATGTTTTGGGACAGCAAAACATTTAGGTAAACAAGGTTTTGTGTAATCAAGGGAGTTACAGGGTAATTGATTCATGTCAGGAGACATAACCTAGATTTGGAAAGGAGGTGGTTTTGAATTGAGGATTTAGGACCTGTGGAGCTTTAATTACATAAATGTAGGATTCCCAAATTTCATTAGCAATATTAATGTGTATTTTGGTTTGCATTTTAAACACATAAAAATAAGTTATCTGGAATCCTTTAGAAAATCCCAGAGACAGTACAAAATTTAAAGCATGAATATTCAAATGTTTGAATAAATATTGTTTTTCAAATGTAATTTGTCTTGAAGTTAAATACTGGCCAATGTGAAAAAAAAGAATCTTCCAGTATGTGGGAATTTGGGCTCTACTCTTTGTTCCCCAAGTTCATATTTTTGTCTTCAAACACTAAAAATAGCTCTGTACGCAACCTACTTTTTATATAATTACTCATTTTGTGTTTTAGTTTTTCCTGTTTGTTTCTGATCCAGCAACACAGGCAGAACCATATAAATTCTATTGTGTGGTTGAGGATTGTTTCTCTGATTTCCTGAGAAACATGGGCTTTCTTATTTTCACTATATGCTTCCCTTCATAGAGAAATAGTTGTTTCTCCTATAAGGAATAGTAATGGATTCTATATTGCTCTTATAGTAAGGATCATAAACATTGAGTTGGAGATTGACCATTTAGAGTTTGTAAATTTTACTTAAAAGGATCCCCATATGTTAATGAAGCCTCCATACTCTGGCAAAGGCATGAGTCCCTTATCTATTCTCACAGCCTTTATATCTGCCTCTGGGAGGCGTGTTCATTGAATTCCTTGGCCTCACCTAAAATAAGTCCTTCTTTGAGGTGGCACAGCTTTAGCAGGAAGCTTATTATTGGGGCAGGTTTGGTGGCCTAGGAATTACTTTAAACTTGGAATTGCAGTCTATTCTTAATAGAATTCTCTACTATTTTTTTTTTTTTTTTAAGATTTACTTATTTATTATTTGAGAAAGAGAGAGAGAGAGAGAGGTGGGGGAGGGACAGAGGGAGAGAATCTCAAGCAGACTCCCCACCGAGTGCCAGGCTTGATTCTGGTCTTGATCCCACCACCCCGAGATGGTGACCTGAGCCGAAACACAGAGTTGGATACTTAACTGACTGAGCCACCCAGGCTCCCCTAATTCTCTTTACTACTAAGATTTCCAATCTATTTACTTTCTATCAAGTGCATTGGATAATAACAAAAGCCAAACATCTTGTCTAAATACAAAGTTTTTTGATTCCTGTCTCCAAGCCACTGGCCTCACTGATTTGCCCATCTATATTTTAACTCACATTCCTTAGTTTAATGGCCCCTGATTTAGTGTACTGCTTCTTTTATTTTTAAGGCAAAATATATCATGGCTTCATATTGATTTTTCAATTCAAATTCAGAACATCAGGGATTTAAAAAATTTCTTTGATCTTATATCTACCTATACCTACTTTCTTATTACTCAAGAAGCCTGGTTCTTGGTGAGATCAAGAATAACAGAATGAAAATATTGTCTTATGCACACAACAGTCTCAGAATGCCAGTATAAATGTTATGACCCATAATATGATTACTGAAAACAGTTTAAGAATTTGTTGCTGTTCCATATATCCCACTAAGGATATACAGTCAAATCATTGGGTTTTAAAGTCACTTATCATAGTTTCTCTTTTGTGTAGTTATTCTAGCAACTTGGTGTACATTAAAGATTTTCCTATTCTTTTCAATAGTTAAGAATTATTTTTTCAGTTTAATTTTATACTAATTTTAGACTTTATTTTATACTTATACTGCATTTTTACTAATGTATAAAAGAATTACAAAATTAAACCAACATATGCAGGTACATTGAAAGAAGACAAGCTTTTAATTAACACTGTCTCTTTTGCCCTATTTTACTTCAGGTGGCCAAATTTCATAAGTTATCCTTTTTTTGGTGATACCCAAAACACAAATATTTGTATATCCCCTTTGTTAGATAACATAATTGCATACTATACACACTTTCCTCCACCTTGCTTGTAATCACTTAATATTTTTACAGATCACTTCTTGGTAGAAGACAGAGATTCTTTATACTTTTTTATGGCTGTCTAATCTTCTATTGTTATGGAACTGCCATAGATAGTTCAGTCCATTTTCATTTACCTAGTAAGAGGCATTTAAGTTGTTTCCTTTTTATACTATAAATAATCCTATGCATATGTGTTTTCATATTTTTGTCAGTATGTCTTTGGGATAGATTCCTACAAGAGGGATCAATGGATACATAGCTATCCAGTTTCCATTTCCTTTACACCAATTTGAGAGGTCAAATTATTATATAATATATATGTTATTTACATGGTATCTATTTATTATATATTAAATTCATTCATGCATGCAGTTGTGTTTATTTCTAAACTATTTCATCTATCTTCATGGTAGTTTAAAAAAAATATGACCACAAGATTTTTGATACTCAATCCCCATCCCAAGAAGTGGAACTTAATTTCCCTGCCCTTGAGTGAGGATCAGACATAGCGACCTACTTCTAAATGATGGTTTGTGGCCAGAATGATGATATGTCACTTTGGAGATTAGATGATAGAAGAGGCTGTGGCTTCCATCTTGAGTTTGGGTTCTGTCTCTTTCTGTCTCTCTCTCTCTTTCATGTTCTCTTGTCACTCAACCTGGGAGAAACCAGCTGCTGTGTTGTGTGGCTATATGGCTCAACTTCTGATGACTGCATCCCTAGCCAACTACTTAGCTACAAGCCCCCTGATAGACCCTGAGTCGAACTACCCAGCTAAGCCCCTGCTAGATTCCTGACACTGAGAATATGAGTGAGGTAATAAATATATGCTGTTTTAAGCTCATCAATTTGGGGAAATTTGTTACATAGTAATAGATAAGTAATACATTCCATCTATTCATGATCCCATGTCATACAATCTTCATTGCATAGGCTTTATGGTGTGTTTTTATTGCTCTTCATTTCCCAAGTTTTTAAGACTGCCTTTGTTTGTTAAGTCATCAGATTGCACCATATAATTATATTCTCTAGATCCAGACAGAAACATAGTGGTATTTTTTTTTTTATTGAGGTTGCACTAAGTATAGTATATAAATTAAGAACTGCCACTTTTACATTGAACATTCCTATCTGAATACATGATATATTTTCCCATTTATTCCAAGTCTACTTTTGCATTTTTATGTATGTTTTCTAGTTTCCTATAAATATTTTGTGTATTTCTTGTTAAATCTATGTTCATGTATTTTTTTTTTCTCTTTGCTATGATAAATGGAGTCTTTTCCTCCATTATTCCCCCCCCCCCCTTCCACTTCTTTTCTTTTCCTCTTTTGGTTTTTATATATGAATACTTTTGATTTTTGGAAGTTAATTTTATAACCTCCTGGGGTAAGCAGTCAAGCTCCCCATCCCACCCTTAGAAGTGTTCATTCTGATCCTCAGAATCTGAATGTGTTAGGTTGAATGGAAAGGGGAATTAAGGTTGCAGGTGGAATTAAGGGTGCTAATCAACTGACCTTAACAGAGGGAGCTCATCCTAGTTATACAGGTGGGGCCAATATAATTACAAGAACCCAACAAAAACCGAAGTGGGAGGCAGGGAGGTAGGAGAGTCATTGTTTACAGAGATCTGATGTGAGAAAGACTTGATTTGCTATTTCTGGTTTCAAAGATAAAAGGGGCCACACAAAAGGAAATGATGATGGCTTTGAGAAGCTGGAAAAAGCGAGGAAACAAATTTTCCCCTAGAGCCTCCAGAAGAGGTGTAGTCCGCCAACACCTTTATTCTAACTTAGACTGATAACTCTAAGGTAATACGTTTTCATTGTTTTAAAATACTATGTTTTGGTAATTTGTTACAGCAGCAATAGAAATGAATGCACCTGAAATTCATTAAATTTTCTTACTGTTTTCAGTGGTTTTTCTATGATTCCTTTCAGTTTTATAGACATATAATCATGTCATTTGAAAAGGTATGCCAGATCCAATCTCTACAATTCTGAATGCTTTGGCTGATAACCCCTAAAACAATAATATATTAATATTAACACAGTAGGCATCTTTATCTTATTCCTGGCTTTACTTGGAAAGCCTCTATCTTCACATAAAGGGCCTGGCTTTTGGGTTAAAGCATATACATTTTATCATATTAAGAAAGTATCCATCAGCTCCAATTTTGTCGAGTGTTTTAAATAAATGGAGTTACATTTTTGCAAATGTTATTCTGTATCCAGGAAAATAATCATATAGACTTTCTCTTTAGCTCTATTAATAAGGTGGTGGGATCCTGTCTGCAAGTATTTCATTAGAGATTTTCACTTTGATATTTAAAAGTGCGGTTGATCTGTAGCTTTATTTTTTGGTTAATTTTTTGGTCATATTTTGGAACCCCTATCATACTTCCTTTTGAAAATTAAATTGACAAAAGGGAAATGCTGATATATGCTATAATGTGGATGAACCTGAAAAACAGTATGCTAAATCAAAGAAGGCAGACACAAAAGACAACATATTGTATGAATTAATTTATATGAAATGTCTAATAAAGTCAAATCTCTAGAGCTGGAAAGTAAATTAGTGGGTGCCTAGGGCTAGAAGTCAGAATGAAGATTATCTATAAATGGGAAGGGGATCTTACTGGAGTGATGGAAATGTTCAAAGAGTGGATTGTAGTGGTGATGATAGCACAAGTTGGCAATATACTAAAAATTGTTCATTTGTACATTTAAAATGAAGACAGATTTTATGGTATAAAAATTATAGCCTCACTAAAGTTGTCAGAGTCATAAATTAAAAACAACAACAACAAAAAACCCTGAAATGTAGTCCTACCAAAACAATATAGTGGTGCTTAATAGAGAAAAATGAAGTTGGAAGTTTCCCTCATTTTCCATACTCTGAAATAGTTCAAGTAACACAGAAATCAGAAGACATAAATGTTTGGGAGAGTACCCAAGGTGAATATTGGGCTTGGTGATCTACTGTGTGTGTTAGGGGTGGGGAATTAGAGTGAGGTCTTTATGACTTTCTCTACTTTTTCTGTGGTGATTGACCTATTTAGACTTTTTGTCTTTACTGGGGTCAGTTTTGTGAGTACAAGATTCCTTTAAAAATTAAGTTGTTTTAGATTTAAAGCATATATACACAGGGATAAGTCAAATAGATCTTTACTTTGTGCTTTTTAAAAAATTCTTTAGGTATCTTCCATTTATTATTTTTAATTTTTGTGTTTTCTCCCTTTTGCCCTTCATTATCAGGTGAACTAGGAGACTATCTGCTTTGTTGATCTTATTTTATACAATGATAATTGGACTTACAAAATATGTCTTGGTGTTGGTTGTTCTGTGTAAATTCTTCTAGATATACATTGTGCTCTTTCAGTGCGTGCTTTCAATATATACTTTTTAATTTCAAGAGGTATTTTTGAGCTACCCATTTCAGTAATTGTTCTATTCCATTGCTTTGGTTTTCTTCTTTGAGGACACCTATGATACATATATTTCATTGTCTTTTCCTATATTATATATCTGTGGCTGTCTCTTAAAACTTGCTATCCCTTTGATATCATTTTAAGCCTATTTAGTGGGATATAATTTACATACCATAAAGTTCATCCACTTTAATTATTAGTAAATTTATATAGTTGAACAGTAATCAACTGTTTAAGACCATCATGTTATGCTACAGCATAAAACAAGCCATGAGAAATTAAAAAGGAGGGAGATAATACAAAGAAAAATATCCTAGTAAATCAGAATTAAATTAAGAAATCAAGAACAACAACAACAAAAAAAAGTTGGGAAATCCTCCAAATATATGAAATATGCAAGTCATTTGTAAATAACGCAAGAATCAAAGAATCATTCACCTATAAGATGTTCCACACATGCCTAGCTTCTTCGAAGTCTTTGCTAACTGCAAAATCTAAGATCAGTAGCAAATGGTTTCTAATGAAGAGTGTATGGGTAACAAATTGCTGGTTCTTTGGATTTCTCCTAATTTTTGGTTGAAATCTAAACATTGTAGACGATCTATTTTAGTAACCCCAATTTTTAATTTATTTTTCTAGCAACTTTTTGTATGTGGCTTTTTGATTTGGGGGGATGTTTTGTTTTGTTTGTTTTGGTAACTCGTCTTACTCCAGAAATCTTTTTCCTGTTGTTTTGAAGTGCTGATAACGTCTGCTCCATTCTTTTATTCTGATTCCCCTGGCTTCCTCCTGTAACTACATGGCTTATGAGGCAGTCAATGGTGTGGGCAGAGGTTGTGTTAAAATGTTTCAAGTTCCTAAGGCTCCCACCTTCTGTGATTGATTTGTGTGTGAGTTGGAGAGTACATTCAATGTTCATCCAGTCCTCACATCTCTTTCTTGCCTTTTAATTTCCTCTGTATTCCCCTGAGTCTCCTCTGTAGATGTTCAGCTTCCTAGTCAGTCAGAGATGTGTGCAGAACCAAGCTCTGTATCCTTCTAGGATCTCTCTTCAATTCTGGCTGGTTTGCCTCTCACGCCAACTGTGGACTTTCCCATTTCTTTTCTATGGGAATTTGTTCCTTACCATAATTGCCACATTTATCTGACAAAGCGAGAAGTTTTAACCTCCTGCTCCAAATCAGCTTTGTCCTCTCTGACAGGAAAGCTGTTGGTTTTGTACTAAGCTATTGATCTTGAGCACCTAAGTTTGAGGGTGTGTATGTGTATGTGGCAAAGCCAGAAGAGGGGGAAGAGAAGGACTATAGTACCCGCAGACGGAAGCACCATGGGTTACTGCTGTTCTTACCCAAAGACAAAACATTTTTTCCGGAATTAATGCTTGGTGATCTGTTTCATATCTTCAGTCTATTTCAACACCTTGGATTAGTTTTCTTTCTGAGAATTATATTCAGCTAAATGGATTCACCTTTGTAGGCCACCATTGCCACAGTACCTCATGTCCTTTCTTTGGGTTCTAAAATTGTTCTTTTTCACCTTCCATTTTTCTTAAGATATCTATTATTGATTCACTCTTGTGTGTGTGTGTGTGTGTGTTTTCTAATAAAATTTATTTATATAGATAAAAGATGGGCCAGATTTGGCCCCTGAGCCCTGTTTTTCTTTTCTTTTCTTTCTTTTTTTTAAAGATTTTATTTATTCCTTTGACAGAGAGAGATCACAAGTAGGCAGAGAGGCAGGCAGAGAGAGAGAGGGAAGCAGGGTCCCAGCTGAGCAGAGAGCCCGATGCAGGGCTTGATCCCAGGACCCTGAGATCATGACCTGAACAGAAAGCAGAGGCTTAACCCACTGAACCACCCAGGTGCCGCGAGCCCTGGTTTTCTGATCTTGTTTTAAGTTTTCATTTGTAGCTTGGATTGATAAAAGCTCTGAGTAGAATGAAGAATACAGTTTGATATACATGGAAATACACAGTTTCATGGTTTTGTTTTTTATTTTGTTTTTTCCTGTGGTGGAACTAGAACTATAAAATCTGCTATTCCTTCTTGGGAATGGGGAATGGAAGTAAATTTCACTGAACACATGCTGGTGCCAGGCATTAAGCCAGATACTTAATTCTTAGGGCAATCCCATCCAACATGTGGTATTAAAGGGATTATGATGACATATTTAGATTTAGGGAAGTTAAATTAGACTGTCAGTTCCTTGAGGGTGAGGAGCTCACAGGGCTCATTCAGCGCTGTGTCTCAAAGGCCTAGAAAAATGTCAGCATCTAACACTAGATAATTCATCAGGCTGCTTTATAGTATCAATAATGGGGACATCCACAAAAAGAGAAAAAAATATTAAAAAATATAAAAGATATTATATGAAAAGATGTATATGAAAGATATTAACGTAATCATCATAAGAAAAATTGGAATATCATTGAGTTTACTTACACTTAGGTTATGATATACTGTAACTTTTAAATGCCTCAAGCATTTAAAAATTGTGAGATATACTCTATACATAGGGAAAAAGCATGAATGTATAGTTGAATGAGTAATAAGCCATGTGATTATTAGCTAGATCAAAAGATGGGATCACAATATCCTCCTTACCCACTATTCTGACTTTTGTAGTAATAATTTTCCTGCTTTCTTTGTAATTATTCTTAATTTGTATGCCTCCCTGAATTATGTAGTTGAGTTTTGCCTGTTTATTCAAGTTTGTGTTTCTTTTCATTTAACTTTTCTTTGTGAAATGACTTTTCATTTTATTTTTTTCTACAGACTTCCTTCTGGCTGAGTGTTTCTAATTCTTATTTATGGTGCTCTTTCCTGTCTTCTGTTTATTTTTGTTGAGCTCATTTTGACATATTTGTTTCCAATTTGTATCCATTTTGCAGACAGGTTTTTGTGGCATGCTTTTATTATCCAAGAGGATGCTATTTTCTTTGTTCTCATTTCTTACAATGTCGTATGAGATTCCTTTTATATTGCACATTCTTAAATAAAATTCGTTTACTTAAACTTTCAAGAAGGAGTGGTCAGGATAGTTTTTCTATTTTCTCTAGAAGAACTGACTCTAGAGATCCTGCTTTGGTTGTTGTTGCAGAAAGATCAAAATACTTTCTGAGATTTGCTTTCTCTGCTGTCCTTCTTCCTTTTTATCTGGACCTTGTCTTTATTTTGCTGTTATTCTTCCCCTCTTGCTTAATTTACATCCGAGCTTCAGTAATTTATTTTGTATCTGTGTGTGTTTGTCTAGGAAAGGAACTCAGGTTTTTGTCTTTGTTTTGTTTTGCTCTGTTTTGGTTTCAAGTATTTGCATGCCTGCTTCAAGCGTGCTCACCTTGAAATGAATCCCATGTTTTCACTGCATTAAATGTGCAAACTTCTCTCCATTTGCAGCTGCTTTTTCAAAAGGGCCTGCCACCCTTTCTAATAAATGTCTTTGGGTATTTTGGGGTTCTCTCTGTTGCTTTTCTTTTCCTACAGAGCTACTGGTGCCACATTGTACTATTTATATTATCATTATATAAGAATTCTTACCAAAAGGATCCCTAAGACTATTTGGATATTCACCACCTCCTTTTTATGGGGAATTGACTCAATGAGCTTGTGAACAGTATCATAAGGAGGCCAAATAAAAATTATACGTAGGCTCAACAATATGGGTGTCTGCACCAAGGATGACTTGATTGTGGAGTACGTACAATGTATAGTTTATCCATAATGTCTAAGACTAGACACCAGTTATGGCATTGTATGTGTGCATTAGGACCTGATGGCAGGTTAATTATGCTGGACCATTCCATGGTAAAGGAGAAGAAATTTGTCTTTTCCAGAGTAAAGTTGCATTCTGCATTTAAATTTTCTTTCTCTGCTCTTCATGCCTGTGTTCAAATATGTAGACTTCCTGAATGCTTTTAATTTACTATAATTGTATCCCATGTAACTTGCCTCCAAACAAGACACTCACATGAAACGGGAAGACAAGAGATTGCTGGCCATGCCATTCATAAGTTCAAGGTCCAGTTTCATTCTCATTTCTTTGAAGAAGTCTTCTTGAGTACAACTCTTTGGTAATCATTACCTCTTCTGAATTTGTAGCGCTTACATTTTTATATCATTTAAATTGTCTTAGCACTTACTATCTGGTTCTATCATTCAACTTCCATGTGTATATCCTACTTTGTTATTAGATTTGAGCTTTTTATTTTTTATTTTCTTAAGATTTTATTTACTTGTCAGAGAGAGAACACAAGCAGGGAGAATGGCAGGTGAAGGGAGAAGCAGGCTCCCCACTGGGCAAGGACCCCGATGTGGGACTCAATCCCAGGACCCTGGGATCACCACCTGAGCCCAAAGGCAGATGCTCAATCAACTGAGCCACCCAGGCTTCCCATGATTTGACCTTTTTATTTATTTTTTTGACCTTTGTAAATAAAACCTATCTCACTGTTTTCCCTTGGTCTAATAGAATATTTTACACTTAAAGATTGTTTGTTGATGACAACCATATTCACAGAGCCCTAAAATTGCATGTGGTTTGCAAGGGCACTGAAGCCCCAAGCCCTCCAGTAAAAATCCCCTTTGTCAAAATGTTTTATTTTTGTAAAAAGGTTAGAATTGGCTGAAAGAAGTCAAAACCTCTCTTACCAAGTAGCCAAGGTCCAGGAACAGTGTAAGATCAGTGGACACCCATATGGTCTTAGACTCTTCCTATCACTTGCATAATTGTGTGCCAAATGTTTGTATTGAAAAAGCAGAAAGTTATTTTTATCTTCTCTTGTGAAAGAAAAATAGTTGCTCCTCTTCTCTGTAGCTTGCACTAATTTCTAAGAACATAATTAATATAAAAGTTTATCTACTGACTTCCTAGAATATAAGCTCCAGAAGAACAGGAATTTTCTCTCTCTCTCTCTCTCTCTCTGTCTATTTTATTCTAGTATTTAGAAAACTGCCTGCCATATAATAGGGATTTGATAAGGAGATCCTTGTTCTTTAATTGTGTATGGTTCAGTTGTGTTCAATTGTGTGTGCTTTTCAGTTAAAAACTCTTATCAAAACCAATACACAAAATAAAATTAACACAAAATGAGAGCATTATACAAGTAAATGTGCTTATTTTAAGGTCTTTCTCTCCATAGAGAAAACCAAAAGCATTCTGAGCATTGGTATCCATCTAAGAGACATAGATTAGCAGCCCGTTTTGTAGACAAAGGCATGTGGGAGATAGGAATGTAAATCTCCAAATTCACAGATTTGCCGAATCCAAAAATTGCTTTCAATTTTTCAATTCAGTTCTTCCCTTTAGTGAACTAAATAGAATATTCCAAATAAATTATGAATAGTAGCTAATGCCATAAGCTTATTTAGGGAAACCCAAACCTGATTTTCAAACCTGATGATAGCCGGGCTTTTTAGAGTGATTCCAGTTAGTGCTAAATGACTTCCCTAAAAAAATCCTGTAACAGCGGTTTAATTTAAGATTTCACTTAACCAGGAGGTCAGGGGAGTCCACTTCATAACCTCATTACTGAAAGTTGACTACTCTGTATACATGCTTTTGTACTACTTGAAAAACCATTTGACAGAGGGCCTTGAAAGAGTAGAACAGGGTATTTCCTAACTAAGAGAACAATTTCAAGAAATGACCAGTTTCAGTTTGGAGTTCTCTAAGGGTTTGTTTCACCTTCGTCATTGATCTTTCCATTTGAAGTGTTCATTTACCATCCTGACATAATCTAGGGCCGCACTGCATGATGTTGATGATACTTTTGTCAACGTGAAGAATGCGGGGCCATTGTTACAGAAATCGTACAAGAAACAGAGACCTTAATATGTACCATCTGTTTTACAAAAAAGCTCAATGTGGTAATGCATTTGCAATACCAGAAGCAATATCTCTAAGACATGAAATGAACATATGTTGTCTAAGAGCCTTCAGGCTGACATTGAAAAAGAGAAAAGATAGTACTTCAAGGCAAATACTGTCCCAGTAGAAAGACTGCCAGATCCAATATGGCTCAGCCTATTGACAAGTCTCTGGTGAACAACTTCATATAAAGATTTTCACATTGTTATGGGTTGTACAGCTCTCTGGCCCATCTTTTTCAGCATGGGTAAAATAGTAGAAAACACTCTCTTTGTCACTCTGGGTACTTTTCTGTTTCAGAGCAACAGATGTTGTCAGAAAAAGTCACACCACACAATAAAGTGCTTGAATGATTATTTCTAAGGCTGAAGGGAAACTGAAATGGTGTCTTCTGATGAGGGAGCCGGTAGTTTTAAGAACAGCTAAAAAACGCAACTAACTGAAAGCTGTACAGAAACATTGAGCTATTTAGCAAAAGTTTAAATTATAAATTTGATGAATGGTAGCTTATACAGTTTTCAAATATGTATTGAATACAACTGAAAATTCTGACCTAATTTTTCTAGATTAAACTCTAATGTAAAATTATATTTTACAGTGTAATTTTTTAGAGTGTGAGAGAGAGAGATGGGAGGGAGGGGCAGAGGGAGAAGGAGAGAGAATCTTTAACAGGCTCCATGAGCCTGATGTGGGGCTCCATCTTGTGACCGACCCTGAGATCATGACCTGAGCTGAAATTAGGAATTGGCTGCTTAACCAGCTGAGCCACCCAGGTGCCCCTACAGTGTAAATTTAAAATGTATGTACACTCATGAATATTCAGTATGTACATAGCCCATAAGTCTGTGTGTGTGTGTGTGTGTGTGTGTGTGTGTGTTATATTTGTATACGTGAGCATCAAAAGAAATTGCAAAGGTCAAATGATGGATTATTAAGGCCAGTGGAAGGAAGAGTTAACAGCTTAACAAGTATAGTTTGCTTATATTTCAGTTCCAAAGATTCAGTATGGGTTTAAGTTATATTATGTCATAATCAGGCTTAGCTCTTCTATGTCCATGTGAAATAGAAGCCTTACATTAAAAAAAAAAAAAAAAAAAGAACAGTTGAAAAAATATAGCAGTGGACCAGGAGCCAGGAGATCTGGTTTGGAGTTTCCAATATCCTTGTAGAATGTGCATGACCTCAGGTAAATCTGAC
The DNA here is from genome assembly GCF_963455335.1 of Martes martes. NCBI lineage: Eukaryota > Metazoa > Chordata > Mammalia > Carnivora > Mustelidae > Martes > Martes martes. The sequence goes on along the minus strand of NC_137899.1, from coordinate 74,210,974 downwards.
CCGGGTCCCCCTTCAAGGCCTTGGTTACTTTAACTATGAAGAAGAGGCATGAACTAAATGACCTCTAAGGTCCTTTCCAAATTTAAAAATTCAGTTGTAATTACAAAGAGACAATCATATAGTGTAAAATAGCAGAAAAAAGGTGTTTTATGTATAAAGTCAAGATAATTAACCCACTTATTTTATATAATTTATGTTTAAAGCTATATGTTGATCTATAAGAGATCTTATTTTTTATGTCTGTCATTTGCATGACATTACATAAAATTGTGTTCATGTTCATCCTAAATTTTACTTACAAAAAACGTAAAATCCTTCATTGTTACTGGCCTGTTAGCTATTGGGCAGGTGAAAGATAATGGTCTGACCCAGTTACAACTATAGTCCTATGTATTCAGAAGTAGTTCTTGGATGATCATTAATGTAAAGTTATTTTTTAAAATGATCTTATGTAGAAATGGACTCTATATGATAGCTCTCATGGCCTGCTGAAGATCCAGGATTTATTCCAGACATCCCCAATGCTGTTCAAGTTATGATCCAAGGATGGCTTTAATGAGGAAAGTTTGGTTTTGCTCCAGGGTGTTATTCGAGGCACTGGGTCCATCCTCTTTTCCAATCCACCAACCCCTGCTGTAATAACTCTTTGGATTATGCCTCTCATAAGAAAAAGCTGGATGGTTCATTAATTATTCTCTGGTGTATGCTACAGATAGAAACTCCCAACATAAAAACCAACTTCTGAGCTGAGATTTGTGTGGGAGGCTTTTCCACACCCTCTTCTGAAGCTGTACTCCCACTTTCACTACTAATTTTTAATTCCCTGATTGTACCCTAAATCTAGTTCCTGGTCACTGTCTCCTCCTTCCTATTTTGTTACATAGCTTCCGGTATTTCTGTTATATATTATGCTACCTAAAAAGTTACAAAGAGCAGTGACTGCTCTGGTTACCCTTGAATTTAGAGCTTTATTCAAACTGCTGCCAGCTCTCTTGACCTGTCAACAATCAGGAGTGGACCAACAGGAATTCTTCTCTTCATGGTGGGTCAGAGGAAAGCCACTGGTGAAATTCACTTCCAACCACACAAAGTTCAAAGGCGCTGGCTTGAGTGGTGTGTGTGTTTATTCAGGAACATGTGGATCTGATGAGTGTGAGGAGATTGGTGCAGTATGGCTCAGATGCAAGTCGTTGAGTATAATTGATTTTTAATGGGCTGGCTACCTGCCACCAGATGTTCATCAATTAGGTATGCTTTAAAAACCAACACAGCTGCTTATTTCATGCTGACTATCCAGTGGCTGAGATAGTGTTAGCTCAGCCTAAGAAGTCATCTCTGTGTCGAGTGACCATACGTTCAATTTGCTCCCGACCAGTCATGATGTAAGCCAATAGTTATCAGGAGCGCCTCCTTTTTCTGTCTCAAAATGCCCCAATTTGGATAATTAATCCTGTGGGGATCCTACCTATCTGTCATGCTGTTCTTGGCCCTCTACGCATTAAAGTTAAACCTCGATCTTGCCCTGTAGCAGCAAGTAATACACAGAGTAGGTGTTAATCTCCGGATAACATTAAATTTTAGACATGGAAGGACTTTTTAGATTACATTTAGTCCAGTGCTTCCTAAGACAGGTTCATGAATCAGTGAGTTAATTTTCATCAACTTACCTCTGCTTCTCCAGTTTTCTCCCTTTGTTCATCCTTTCTCTTTCCTCTTATAGACTGTCTCTGGGGCTGGCTGATTTCTTTATCTTACAGGTAGTGCTCATGGCCAGAGAAGGCCTTTCTTTCCTTTGAATCAGCATCTACCCTAAACTAAGGTGATCAAATGACCTTGTTCTTCACAAAGGAACAATCACTTTTAGGCAAAAAGCAAATAACTTTCCTAAAATATATTATAAGATAATTTAGTTTTATGTCTGTAAGAAAGAACACAGTATTATTATAAAAGGATTTTCTCCCATCCTAGTCATGTCATTTGAGTGTCATAACTTATCTTTAAAAAAGATTTTAACCTTCTTCATGTTGTTACACTGTGATACTTTAGATAATTTGCCTACTGGTAATTTTGATTAGAGCTGACCCAGCCTATACCTATGGAGACCACTTTTTCCTTGAATCTCTACTAATCTCCAGGAAATATTTATCCTACCCCCAGTATCTATTTATACTTCTTCTTTTTAAAATCTTTTTAAATTTAATTTTCATTTTTATCAAATAATAGATGTAGAGTTTTTAAAAATCATAAAGTTCTAAAATCTGTAATGAAATATAGCACTCCTATTCTCCAGTGACAATAACTTTCAATTTTTTTTTAGTTCTTTCTTTGTGCCATTACCTTCATACTTTTAAATAACATATTTAATTTGCTGGTTTTTGACTTTCCGTTTATTTTAGACTATTTTAGATTATTTTAGACTTCTCAGTCTATTTTAGATGTTTTACAACAGTCCTCCGCTGCTAACATACTTTCCCGGTGTTTATCCTCCTAATATCCCACAATTCTTGTTAACTACAGAATTGGTGTTCACAGTGTTACCAATAGGTAAATATTGCTAAGGTTCAAGCTATAAAGTTTTTATGACCATATTTTCTTTTTTATACAACTTTTTCTTAATTTGAAAATATGACTGCCTATTTTCCTGCTGTTTCTTTAGTTTCAGTTTTGTTTAGTTTTCTGTGTATTTGTCACTAATTTGACAGCTCCAGCTTTCCCCCAAAACTGTCAATATCTCAACTCACTCAAACATTTAAGGTAATTGATAGGTTAATTGATAAGTTTTAACTTGCCATTTATACAGTAATGTATACATGTATACATTCCTTTTTATTTTCCTTGAAATCGCCTCCTGGAGACTTGGTCCTTTGACTCCAATCTGTGGCCTCAGGAAGGAGGCATTGCGGCTGTTGCTGTTGTTATTCCTTTCATCCACTGTTAATGTGGAGACATCCAAGGCTGTCATGATGTCTGAGTTACCACAAATTTTAGTGCCTTAAAACAACACAGAATTATCTTAGTGCTCTGGAGGACAGAAGTCTACAATGAGTCTCCTGAGCTAAAATCAAGAGGCCTGCAGCCTCCATTCCTTTCTGGAGGCTCTAGGGACAAACCTCTTTCCTCACCTTTTCGAAAAGCCTCTGCGTTCCTTGGCTTGTAGCCCCTCCATCCATCTTGAGAGCCAGCAATGGCCTCTGAAGTCTTTCTCACATCATGTCACTCTGACGATGACTCTTCTGCCTCCCACTTCTGCATTTACAGACCTTTGGGATTTTTTCAGGCCAACCCTGATTATCCAGGATAATCTCATTTTATGGTCACCTGGTTAGCAATCTAATTCCGCCTTTGCTATTCACAGGTTCTGGGGAGTAAGACATGGACAGCTTTGGGGGGGCCATTCTTCTGCCTACCACAGGCTCTTGGATGCAGATGCAGACTCTCAAACATTCAATTCTTTCCTCAATATGTCCACTTAGATTTCTGATTGGCATCTGAAACCAAATTCAAAACCAAACTCTTCATCTTCATCCTCCATAAACCTGTTTTCCCTTTAGCCTTTCATAGCTCAGCAAATAGTCAAGTCAGAAATTCTAATTGCCAAAACAAATGATTGATATCTTGCATATTCTTATATCCCATCATGTCTTTCAGTAAGTTCTGTTTGTTCTGTTTTCAAAATATATCTAGAACTCAACACTTCTTCCCACGTTGCTTCCATACATCCAGTTGCCCAAGAGAGTTCTTAGAACATCATAAATGTTATTAAGTATTCCATGAATGACCTAGTGAATGGATGTAGTCCTCCCAATAACATGATCACATGAATAACTGTCTTCTATGCTAGTTTATGGTTTTCTCTTTGATTATGTTTTATCTGTAATTCAGATGATAATTTTATTAGTTTATATACATCTTTGATAAACAAATATTTCTTCTCAGTGCAAACTAAGGAATATATGGTTCAGTCAGAATTCTTAACTAAAAGCAACAGAAATTATTGACTTGAGTAGTTATAAATTTATTGTAAATATCTGTGGCAGAAAAAATTGGCAAGAGGTTTAGAAAAGCAGGTCCTGAAGGTCGGTAGGACTCAGAGCAGCTACATTATCCACTCTGTCTCTGCTACAACCCTATTATACAAAGATAAGTGCTTCGACATAGGCTTTTCTTTTATGATTTTAGATTTTTAAACTTTATTATTTATAGAATTTTCTTTCTAGCAATATTAGTTTTATATGACAACCATTCTTAATCTATCACATCATTAAATTAAGGGGGAAACATGATGAATTGTAAATGAAAATGACACAAAGGATAAATGCACATGATTTGGATTTAATAGAACTTCTATTTGATGTTTTAATCATCTTAAATTTCTCTGATGTTATAATCAATGACCTCTTATTTTTGTATCTCCTCTCATATAAGTTGTGTTGATTTCAAAGAGAAGTTGAACATTGCATTTGATATTTTTGAACTTTGATTACCTAAATATCAAATGTTTTTGAAAATTAAGATTTCCAATAATCAAGTAATTCCCTGGGAATGAGGAGGACACTAAAGGACAAGATATGGCCCTTACTTCTTTGCAGTTGAAATGCTGTTCATATTAGATTACATTTATTCTAAATGGCCAAACACGGTGCTGTTCCATCCTAGTTTGCAATGCATGTGACTCACACAGTTAATAGTAGTGGGTCAAACAGTGGTGACTAATAAGGCTAATAAGACTTATTCTATGTTGGAGCTAACAAATCCTTTATCAGTACTTCAACCACTCTGCTTATGTGGCCTCATTGTTAAGATTATGCCTTTCATCTATGGAAACCAATCCCTTTCATATACAATTTCAGCAAGAAGCTTATAAAATGTGTATTAAAGCAGTATTGACTTGTCTAACAATAAAAAGTACAATTAGGCTTCCAACACAGAGCATTTCTAATTTGCATAAAAACCTCTCTAACCTATTCCTTTTACTGCAGAATATAACCAAAAGGTTATATTCTGTTCCATGCACCAGTAATTACTCTAAAATCACTAGATAGATGTACCTATGTAATATTGTTCAGTTCTTTATGCAGATCATTAAAACTGAATTTATATGCAAGATATATCAATAGGAAAATACTATTAAAATCATTAGAAGAAATGACCAAGCACAATGGATTCCTTTTACATAATATCACATAATGTAATAATTTAAGATAGTTTCTTCCTGAGAGCCACTGTCTTGATAAAAATCATTCCAAGGGTAAGACTAAAGACATACTTTCATCCCACCTTTTAATTGGGGCTTCCAGTTTACACAATGTATAATTTTAAAAGATCACTTTTAATTATCGGAAAGGGTCATTGTGAACAGACTTTATGTTAAAAAAGAAAAGAGTAGGTAAACTGATCTGTATCTTGTGATTACTTTAAGAATACTAGAAATGCTCATAATGGAACATTTTTTATTTCGGAGCTCAGGTTGTTCTTCGGCCATGTATGATCCTTGTCACAGAAACACGTCTCTCTTATGTACCTGAGAATTTTCATTCCTCTTTTAAAACAATGGCAACTTGTGTGATTCTTGTGTTCTTTGATTTCCTTAAATGACTCCCGGGAGGAAGAGTTCAGACCATGGCTGATTCTCTACTTCTTTGCAAAGGCGGCATGAGAGTGGTTTGTGACCACTGCTGATGAGCCTTCCCATAGTTGTTTAATGAAGAGCAGTGCCACTCCACCGGGGTAACACAGAATGACATTGCCTCAGGTCACTTCAGGGCATGTCACATCATGTAACACAACATAACCTGATGTAACCTGATCCAACAGGTCAGGTGCCTGTTGCCTATTTGTAGGAAATACTTTTTACTTCTCCTCCAGAAGAGGGGCCGTGTCACCACGCATAACGAAATGTCAGTTCTAGCTCTGGGTGCAAGGAATACCAGTGGAAATCACTTCCTTCCTTATGACAGTGGACTCTGTTCAGCTTGAGTTACTTAGAGTGCATGTCATTAACAAGACTGAAGTTGTGATTATTGAAAGTGAGTTGAAGGAAATCTGCCTTAATTAGAACAAATTTAAGACTGGACCAAAGTCATAATGGAGACAGAATGCTGTATTTTTAAAAACAGCAATAGAAGCAGGAAAGGGGAGAGAACAAGTTGTGAAATAAGTTACCATTTTAACAAAACAGCATTTTTTACAAAAGAGAATTAGATTTTCTAGAAAAAAACAAATGAACGGTGAAGTGAGCTTTTTCTTTTAAAACCGATTAATCAATGTACTTATCCACTGTGCTGAGTGCATTTAGGTGTATAAAGAGGCATGATCCTTGTCATTTGCCTTTAGTAGGCTTAAGTGAATATAGAAACAAGACAGGTATACATTGCACACCTGAGACTGTAAATGCAACCTCCAGGCTCTCGGCTGTATGTTCTAGAGAAGGCGAAGAAAGAACAGAACATTGCCTGGAGTAGGAAAGAAGGTCTCAGGGACTTCAATTTATTATTAACTGCTTTGAGTTTAATGTTCTAATCTCACAAGGAAATCCAAGTTAAGTACAGGGTTCAAAATACATGTAGTTGACTAGGAGTGGTGAACTTTAAAAACATCTAACCTAAGTTTATCAACAAAGGTAAATGGAATTTGCCTTGAATTCTTTGACCTGCCTTAGAAATATTTTTAATTATTTAGAAATAAAACTATAGGATTCATCACTAGAAAATATGAAATGAAAGGAAAATCATATAGCAGTACTATAAAAATTTACTTTTAAAAAGTTAATGCATGTTTATCTATAAGGATCGCCCATATCACCCGTTCTTTTTAATTAATTATTCAGTTGACATAAACCTCACATTATATGGCTCTAATTAGTTAGATATTAAAGGAGAAGAACTAAGTAAAACAAACAGCTTAAGAAAAGATATGAATGAGCTTTTTATGGGATATAAGAGTTTCATACTGTGTTAACTTGAGGGGTGATGCTTTTTCTTCCTGTATCTAGATGGGGACACAAGGACAAGTATGAGGGGCAAACATGGTGAAGGCATTTATATGATCACAGAATAGTCTTGCTATTTCATCAGTAGTACTATAGATTTTCCAGAACAAAGAGATAAATTCTGTGTTTACTGGTGTGTTTTACGATACCTAAATCAAATATGAGTCATTTAACAATTATCCTTCACTTTTATTTTTTACTTTGAGAAAGAGAGAAGAGTGTGAGGGTATGCCCATGTGCTCGATCAGTGGGGAGGAGCAGAAGGAGAGGGGAGAGAGAATCTCAAGCAGATTCTGCACTGAGTATAGAGCTTAGATCACAACCCTTTGATCATGACCTGAGCTGAAACCAAGAGTCGAACCCTTAACCAGCTGAACCAGTCAGGCACCCCATCCTTCACTTCGAATAATTTGTCCCATTATTCACAAATTTCTTCCATTGGTTCATATGCTCAAGATTTAACTGTACATATGTTAATAGGTAAAGGACCATAATAAACTAATATATGCATCAAGAACCATTAATAACACAGATGTCAGAATTTAGTTCATAATTTCATTTCGAAGGACAGTTGGTTTCAGCTTAAATAAAACCTGGTGCCTCCGATATAAGTGTATAACTTGTTACTACCAAATATAACATATTTGAAGTCTAAGATGATTTGACCAAGATGATAAGACTAAGATATATTTGACATACTGATAGGTTTTATTGCTTCATAATGAAAACTAAAAGCTTTACCCCCAACAAGCCATTTCCAGAGTTGAGAGGAAAAAAACTACACAAAGTAATGGGATGTTTTGGTTATCAGTTATCTGTTCATTCATCTCTACTGTGCCAGTGTTCCCGTCTACAATTTAACCGATTTAATCGATTACCTAAATAATTCTAGTTAAATTGACACTGATGAATACAAAAATAAAATAATTTTGTGCTTCTGCTCTGTAAGCAACCTGGCACTAACTTAAAGACTATTGAACTATTTGGAGTTTATTTCTTTGAGTACAAAACCTGAGCAGAAATGCCCAGAAGCTATAAACCATAGCTAAACACTACTAGAGTTTTGTGGCTCATGTTTCACAAGGTGTTTCAGTGCATGTGTCACCTCTTGGAGGGTCCCTCCCCCTCTCTTTTTTGGCCTCTTTTCTGTCTCCTTTTGCCCAAATGTCCAAAGAGGAAGGTGAATGGAAGCCATAGTTGGGACTAGATCAGGACATCCGGGGTTAGTTGACTATCTAACTGGCCTTGGTCACTGGATTTGGCATCACATACTTTAGGTTGTTGACCAATTACCAAGTATGATGGAACTATAAAACCACAGCTGCTGGAACTGAATTAGTTTTTGATAGTCGCCAAAGGCGAACCAAAAACCACTCTTAGATGATGATAACGCTAATGGCACAACTTCATTGCCCTCAGATGAACTAAGGGGATAAAGAACATTCCCTCCTAAATTTCACAAAAACTTTTCTCTAACACAGTACCACAACGAGAAAATGTGAATAGTTGTTCTCTTTTCCTTTGGCTTGAAACTTAGCTCACAAAGAGAGTTCACACTATGTAAAGATTTTCACAGTTATGTACTAACAAGTCTGCAGGATTTGCTGTACTTATACAAGGAAGTCAGATTTGAAAATAAAACCGGTTTTCTGTTTGTGGACACATGATGAACATATGGCCAACACCTGGAATTTATAGAGGCCTTTACCTAATAAAAGCTTCTGAGACATTCCAAGAATGACAACAAAGTGATGGCATGAAGCAGAACTGCCAAAGGTAATCTTCTTCACCTTCTGGTTCTTTTAAAGCAGAAAACATAAAACTAACAACTTAGTGCCCCCCAAATGCTTATGAAATGTGCATTAAAGAGGTGGGAGCCCAAGTTCCCTGACAAAAGTGCCATTATATCATGATTGTGAGTGTCTTTCTGGATTGTCTCAGAAAAAGCTAGTTTATGAGGAAGATGACTGATTGGTAAGCATACTATTAAAAAGTAGAGTAAGACAGATTGCAAGATCAAGTTCAAAGTTTCCAAAGTTTCACTTGGAATGTTTTTATAATGGAATGCATTCTTAAGTGATAAAACCACATACAACATGGACTTATGATTTTATACAAATCTCTTAAATTTAGCTCCAACTTAGGAAAATGGCATTTCCAAGGTGATTCTAAGCTCAATATAGACTTTAAAACTGAAATTCCCGGTTAGGAAAAGAAAAGTTGATGGGATTCAAAATGAAAACAATAAACAAAAAAACCAAGGTTGTTAAAAGGCATCAGAATAAGCCAGCTTAACTTTTAAAGGAAACAAATCTCTTTAAAAATGTAAATCAAAGTAATATAACCAAAATAGTCTATGTATTTTGCAATATTTTGTAAATAATATTTATTATTGAAGGTAATCACAAAATCAGAATTAACCCTAATCCTGAGCTTCACCTGACCCCAGTTCAGACCTCAGCAGTTTATGATACTGTAACCAAGATTCACAATACATTTAATGACAAATCTCCAAGCCACTCAGTTCTCACACCCTACACCTTAAGGGTCTGTCAAACGGGGCAGAAGGAAAGATTATTTCACCCACAAACATGCACCATTAAACTAACTGACTATTGGTTATCAGAGTTATGTGCTATAAATACCTGTCAGGGACCACAAAACAAAAAACTCTCCCTGTTGTACCTCCCAGAAAAATGAGCCATGTGATACCCTCTGTAATTATCAGATATATGCCATTATCAAAGGGGAAAAAAAAAAAAGTTGCAGCAGCATAGAGAAGAAAGCACAGCCAGTTCAGCAGAGCTGGTCTTTCTAGAGAGGAGTCTGCAAGGTAGCTGGGATGGGCATGCTATGGACCAAGCAGAAATAGAGAAGTAACAGAGAAGACTATTTGAGGCTGGATTGATGGCTGTCAAGAACGGTGATTACACCCTTAAGTTATTTGTCCTAAGAGTTCCTTTAAAATAGTACTCTTATGTTTAAAATGCTCTCTTGTACTAGAATACAGGGAAATGGAATTTTTTTTTATGGCTTATTCTTTTGCTCAAAAAAGAAAAATCTATGAAAGTTACCCATTGAGGAAATCATTGGGGGCATTTAGTTCATTACTGTGTAGAAGTATAAAAGCCTGACCAGTCTGAGAAAAGATCATTCCTCTTTATCTTCACGTCCCTAGTCTATCTTTTACTCTGGAGAATAAACAGTGAAATAACTTAGAACAGTCTTTCTTACAACTTGTTGATCATAAATCACTGCTTGATAGCTGAAGTCTAATAGAGGAGCATTTAACATTAGTCAGGAGCTGAAATTTTGGTCATCAAAAATGCTGTAAGATTCTAACCTTGTGGGTTTTTTAATGTCTTCCCTGACACATGCATCATGCATTTAGAATTCCTTTGTTTTATAGGTTCTAATTCATTTGGGTTAAACAACAAAAAAGTAGAGACTTCACAGCAAATGCTGAATACTGTCCTTTGGCAAGAATTTAGATCTTTAGCTAACCATTAAAAATAAAGGTAAAATAATAGCAAATAGAACTCAAAACAAAATCATAGCAAAGAGTGACCAGAGAATTAGGAGGAAAGTTTGTAGCAAATACTGGTCATAGAAAGCATTACAATTTCATAGCCAATGCCAGTCATTCAAGCTAATGGAAAATTCAAAGCAACTGCTAATAGTTGAAGTCAATACAGAATTGATAGCACATGCTGATCAGCAATGTTAATGGAAAATTCTCCCACCAACCTGCTCGTTTTCAGATGTCATCTCAGAATAGCAAAAAGCCGTAAGTGTGAGTTTTGACTCTTATGTTGACATTTTCCATTTCTTTGTATTAATCACATGTATGTAATGTGAAATGGGCACAGCCTATTGTGGCAACAGGGGTTTAATTATGACTCCAGATGTATTTGCAAGAGTGTATTTCTTATGACTTTGGTGCCCCGAAAATGGCAGTGATCACCTGCTAACTGTGCACAGGGTCCCTGAGAGCTGTCTAGCATGATAATCTGGTCTGCCGATTTGAAATTGTGAAAGGCCCCTATTCTTAGTGAGTATCAAATGCCACTGGTTTTCTCAGTGCATAAAGAAATCAACAATCCCACAGATAATATATAGTATGAAAATGTAACCTTTCCTGTCCTTTCTCTAACCAAACAAGGAGCTTTTTTTTGCATGTGACGGTAGTTCTGAATTTATTCTTGATATTTCAGATTTCCTGGGTTCACATAGTTTGACTGTGCAGGATAAGCTGTCCAGTGAGCATGATGACCATCCAGGTAATAGCATTTAGAGCACAGAATTGTGTGGGCAAACCAGGGGCAGAACCGAGGGCGTGCAATTAGCTATTACTTGCCAGCACACCTTTCACTGCAGTCGCACAGGTTCATTTTCCCTAACTATTCCTGTCCCTTCCATATTTTCTACCTTTGCCTTTCTTATCCTCCTTCCTATTATGCTACCCTCCATCCTACTTGTGTACTCAAAACTTAATTTTTCTTCAATGCCCGGTCTTAATCCCACTTCTATGAGACATTTTCTGATTATTCTATTTTTACTTATTGGCATAAACAAGCACTCATTATCTGTATTGCAGATTTGAGATACTGTCCTGTATTGTTTGACGTATATTGTTATTTAAATCTTAATCAGGCCAGCCAGTGTCTCACAATGAGATAATCAAACCCTTTTAACAAAAGGAGTCAACTGTTGTTTTGTCTTGCTCACAATGCATTAATCTCTATGGCTTCCACATAAGGAGACAGCATTAAAAAAATAAAAAGTGAGAGGACCACTGAAACTAGAGTCAGACATCTGGGTGTAAGTATTAATTAGCTCTGTCATTTAAGAATGCTGGGATATTTCCCATGCTTACCGGAGCCCTACAAGGATCAGTTTTCTCATTCGGTGAAATGGGAGAATTCGTGTGCTATCCATTTCACCCTACAACTTCTGATTGTCAGAAGCAAATGAGAACATGCCCTTGTGAGTAGACTAAATTTGCATGTGAATGAATGTATTGCAGATATATCTCATTATTATAGTAAGGGCTGAATACATATTCGAGCACAGTTTTCAATATATAGTTTTCAGTACATAATTTTTAATTCATAGTTCTCAACTATAGTTTTTAGCTTCTGAGCGAGGGCAGAAAAAAAAATCTCCCAAGTACGTAGACTCCAAAAAATAACATAATACAATGTAATGAGTACAGGGAAGATGAAGTGAGAGATGGCAGCAAATCAAGCCAATAACTGTCAGGGGAGAGATGGCCTGAATATCTGGAGCCTGCCATAAGCACACAGCTCAGTAAGACGAGGATTTGATTTCTCTTTCTCCATAATATTTCTATACAAAAAGTCTACTTTAAATGTAAATTCTTTTTGAGTGCTGGTATGTTGTAATGATCTCATTAATTGCTCTAATAAAAACTATATTCTTGTCCTCAAGAAACTTCAATCTAAAGAACAGAAGAGTCTATAGAATAAAGATTTATGAGCTATAACATGGGAAATAGTTCAGATTCCAAACTTAGTAACTCTTGACTTCATGCTCTAAGACAAATAAGAATAGCTAAAAAATACTCCAGTTCATACACTGTACTGAAATTACAAAGCATAGGTTAATAATTCACTTAATGAGAGAAAACTCATGAACACAGGAAGTGAAATTGAAAGCATTCACCTCATTTGAATATGGTACAAATCATTTTTTACTTACATTTTTATAAATAATACGACCAAGAAAGGGAAAACAGTGAAGGAAAAACCAGATAAAGATCTCTTTAATATGTAGAAGGGTGAAGACCAAGAATGTATAATGGTAGACACAAACTCAACTCCTTCTGAGATCAGACAAGGTATGTAAAGCAAATGAAATGGTAACTTACAGTGAGTGAAAGGTGTGGAAAATGTGGAGAATGGAAGGAAAAATATCTATAAACAAGTGAATTCAAACTTTGGAAATGATCTGTGTACCATGCAGAAACCTCCATTACAAAACGCTATAAATGCTGGATAGCCTATTACAAACTTTAAAAAAAAAAAAAATTGACTGGGAAGGAAAGAAAGAAAAATCTCCAAAACCAAAAATGAGAGGGAGCAGCAAATTAGAGCTGACATCGTGCCCGTCTTTGGAGTATACCCTGTACATGATAGCCCAGAGGCTTGAGTTTAATGTCCAAAAAAAAAGGACAGACAATAGGACCCTGGGCCTGCAAAAATGAGTATTACGACAAAGGCCCTTTGCACTGAGATCCAAAATTTAAAGCTCTACAATCCTTTAGAAAATGGAAAATTACAGGGAAAAATCATTAGCACAGGGAGACAATAGGAATTCTCTCTTTCAACCTGGGCTCAGTGGGACGATAAATTGCCATGAGAATATATAACCTTGGAACAGTACCCCTCATGGCTTTGGGGTGAAATTTTATATTGTATAGTGTCCAAACTCCTTTATATAAATTTTATGTAAAAAGTACATGAGGGCCCTAACTGAACCCTGTGGCATGTAGCAGAAATCACCAAAATACCTTTTGGAGGAATCTGGCTTTATATTATGGATATTCCAATTGAATATATACTTACAATCTGAAATTACAGAATATCTAAGGATAAAATAGGAGACACATCCCATGGCAGAATTAGATTCCCAAGAACTTGATAAAACTATTGGGAAAGTGCTACAAAAAGTGAGTTTAAAGTAAATAAAATCTTAAAAATATTTTTAAAAATTTCAAAATACTAAGACTAAGATACTCTTGGTAAAGAACAGATATTTTAAATAACCAACTAGAATTTCTAGAAAGAAAAAATATCATCATAGGAATTGAAAAATTCAGCATATACCTTAACAATAAATTGAACACAGTGAAAAGAGTAAACTAAAAACTATTTTTGAGCAAATTACTTAGAATGCAGCACAGAGAGCACAAGAGATAGAAAATGTCAAGGAAAAGTTAAGAGACATGAATGCAGAACAAGAAGTCCACTCTATGCATAAATGTACTTCCTGAATCAGGAAATAGGATGGAAAAGAGATACCGACAATAAACCTATACAGAAATAATGAGAGAAATGTTTTCCCCAGTTGAAAATGTGATTCCTCAGATTTGAGAAACATAAATCCCAAGGAAGATAAATGAAAAGAAATACACATCATAGTGAAACTACAGAATACCCAATACAAAGAGAGTATTTGCAGAATAAGAGTGCACCACTGATAGATCTGTGCTTGAAGAAGTAGAAGGATAAAATTCTGGAAGAAGGAAAACCATGATAAGGAGTTAGAGTTTTATTTTGAGTATAACTGGAAACCACTGTAGAGTTTTGAAGAAGAGAGTGATGCAACTTAATTTATACTTAAAAAATATTGCTGTGCATGTTGTATGGATTGTAAGGGCATATTATTTCTTAGGAACATACCAGTGATAGTGGGGTGGTGTCAGTGAGAGAGGTACCCAGACAAGGGTCACAGTTTGAAGGCAGCCAGTGAGTTTTACTAAAGGACTGAAAGTGGAAAGTGAATTGAAAATCAAGACTTTTTTTTTTTTTTTTTTTGCCTTTCATTGAGTACTTTCCATTGGCCAGTACTTTCTATTAGCACTTGGATATGTATTAATTCATTTAACCTTCGCTACAACCCTGGAGTGACCCCTGGCTAAAGGTCACACAGCTGTTTGACTTTAGAGTCCGTATTTTCAAGCAATACTTTCTCTTGCCTCTTAGGATGACTCATCCAAATTGAGATACAGACTCATGACATGAACCTTAAAAAAAGAGGAGATTTTCCTAAAAATGTCATGATAAAGAAGTTTAAAGAGAGAGAAAGCTAGCACAGTGGTTCTCAACTTTGTGTATAATCTTGGCCCATTCTCAAATCCTAAAATCTCTGGCAGAAAACTTGACAGGAGTCAGAGATCAAAGCAACACCATCATCCTGTGGCAGAGCTGTGTCACATAGTGCTAACAAAAGCTTCCAAAATCATAGAACTTTTCTTTGATTGCCCTTCAGCACTGTGCACAACATAAGCAGAACTCTTTATGGACCTGCACATTTCCAAGTCTCCATGAATGAGGCAGGAGGAAGGTGGCCCAGATGTCAGTCCCTTCCCAGCAAGTGCACCAGAATATAAGCTACATGAGTTCAGGGAATTTTTTCTGTTTTGTTTCCACTACATGCTCCACCTAGCCCAGCATCTCACATATACTAGGCACTTACTAAGTATTAGTTGTACAAAGGATTGAAAGTTGTAACGTGCTCTAATCCCAAATGTCTGACCACTCTGAAAATCCTCACAGAATTGTTCTTCAAAACAAACAAGCAAACCAAAAAAATTCAACAACAGAAAATGTAAATTACATACATCAATCAAGATTCACAAACCTGTGAAGGTTAGGGGGAGTACATTAGTAGCAACAGGCTAGGTGAGTACCATCAATGTAGGAGATAGCTCTTACCACCTTCAAAACCCATAAAATGTAGGTTTTGGGGTAATAATCAGGCTGTGCTTAGTAAAACTTCAGAGAAAATACTGTCTTGATTTAGTGCCAGTTTTCAACTTAGAAAAAGAAGACCTGGATGGATGAAAGGAAGAGGTATGGGAGATAGGGGCACTTGTTTTTAATGAACTGATGACTTCAGAAAGGTGAGTGAAAGTCACTGGAAGGAGGTCAGTAGTGAAAGGAAGAAAATTAGGGCACTAAGCAGCTATAGGAGAGGTTTATCAGTCCATGATATGATAGCTAGCCAGTGGGTTTTACATCTGGAGAAATAGCTCAAAATGATAAGATTTAAGGACCATGGTTATGATGATTTTCCTTGAAACTAGTGGATTGAAGAAGCTGAATTGCATATGCCTCCTGATGATGTCAATCCCCGGGTTAATTGCTCAGCACTCAAAAGGACATGTTCTTGAGTTCTCTAGGCATCTTTTGAAGATAGTTCTGCCAATCCATGCTTTTTGCCATAGGTCTTAGAGGGCAAAGATGAGTCTTTTATATTTGCTCACCTTTGAACTTGGGCCATTATTTGGATTCCAGAATTCTCTACACCAAATCTAACCAAGTGTTCAGTTTGCTAGAAGGCCTAATGTTCCAAGTGCTGAAATTTGAAGTGCTTCTTAGATCTGGGAGTAAATGCACATTGGATAGAATTCTACACAGATGGTCAGAGATAAGATTTGCAGGATTCCATATGCCTCTTACCTGGTGGAGTTATAACAGTATATAGCAGTATGTAGTGAGGACAGGTCCTGAGGCTTTGAGTCTTATGACTGGGAAGCCCTAATGAGGTTTTGAAAGAATTTTCCTCCAATGGCTGAGGTTAGGATTAAGTGGGGCCTTAGTTGCCCACATTAGGAGGAGTCACATTAGTTCAAGATGGCTTGGAAGTGGAAGCAGTGATCTTCAACCCACCTTACAGAGTGTATGTTTTAAATAGTAAAAATTGCACAATACTGTATTATCATGTGTCATTATCATAACCATTGCAAACTTCACTTTTTTCCCTAATGCTGAAATAGTTTGCCCTTTTCCATAGTCATTTCTTAATCCTTTAGAGGATCACTGTTGTACCGTATTTGTAAGAAAAAAAAAAATCATTTGCTCTCTCTATACGGTTAGCACAGGGATTCACATTTTCTTAATGGGTAAGTGATTATGTGTGTGTGTGTATGAAGAGCAAAGTATGTGGACATGGGTATATTTACATGGTACTCTCAGTCCATATTCTTGTTGTTCCTTTAAAATTTTAGAGAAAGTGAAGAACAAGATAAAAATTAAAAGTAATTGTATAAAAGGCATTTTAACTAAAATTGTTCTCAATTCACAAATGCTGAGACATTCTAAGAAAAGCACCACAATTCAACATTTCTAAAGAAATGAACCAAGCTTTGCTATCACTACTTTTTACACTGGTTCCACGTGGGTGGTCTTTTATTTCACAGGACATATTAATCTCCTGTTATATGTGACAACCACTACTGTGTGTCATCTCAGTTCAGGACAATAAAGTGACTCTAGAGTTTCCTTCTAAACTTAGCGATCAGGCTTTTCTTACTGTGACAAATGTTTATGGATTCTTCTAATTACACGTCTGGTTTAAAGCTAAGATACCAAGAGAATACAGTTCTCTTTTGTAAAGTTCCCAAGGTTTCTCTGTAATAATCAATTACCATAATGAGTTTTTTTAAAGCTTCCATTCATCATTTTCTTAAAATATATAAACTACTAGGATAAAGATAAATAGCCATATCCAGCATACCCTGAGGCACTCTACCAAAGGTTTCCTTTAAATCAAGATCAACTGGAAAACATGTTGGGTTTTATTTCAAAGTCAATCCTGCTTAGGTTTAAAAAAAATTGTATAACACAAAAAAAGGAGTAAAATAAAATCCATGACAAGTAGGCTTCATAAGAGGACACTAGACAATGCATCATTATCACAGTCACCCCTGTGGTCCATGTGTACTTGTTAAATGGGTCTCACTAGCTGGCTCCTGTACCATTAAAACTAGAAACTAATTCTCTACATGGGCCTTTTCTCACCTATTAACCTATTATCTCCTTCTGTTCTTAGAAAAACAGTACCTAAACTAGGAGTTATTTGGTACATCTTTAATCTAAACCAGGGTTTCTCAACCTTGGCACTATTTCTATTCCGGGAGGAACAGTTCTTGGCTGTAGGCAGCTATCTTGTGTATTATAGGGTATTTAGCAACATCCCTGGCCTTCATCCACCAAATGCCAGGAGTACATACCCCTTCCCCTGAATTGTGACAACCAAGACTGTCTCCAGACACTGATAAAAATACCTGTGGGACAAAGTCTCCCTCCCATTTGAGAACACCTGCTCTGCACTTACCATGAGCATTCCAGTAGTATAAAAATAGTATGAAATTGAAAAAACTGGGGCAAAGAATAGTTAGATGATTCAGCTGGTTGCAGCTTAGAAAGGATGACATCAGGTAAGAGTTGGGTGATGATGGAAGGGATGTTTAAATTTTTTTTGTTCAGTTTGTGAATGGAGTTTCTAAAGAAAAGGGGAAAATAAAATAAAAGATTGATAAAATTGACCATATTAAAGTTTCTAAATTGGCTCTATTTTACCTGTAATTTTTAAAATACAGGTGGTATAAATTTCCTAATATTAAAACTATGTATATATGTGGATACATGGAAAAAAGGAAAAGAACTACAATGTCTATCCAATATATATTAAGAAATAATTCACAGAGATGAGATTATTGATTTTTATATTTCTTTTCATACTTTTGAATTGCTCTGAAATAATAATGAATTTGTAACATTTTTGTAAACAAACAAACTGAACAAATATAATTTTGTTTTGTGAAGGCAGGTAAGCAAAATTATCTGCAACTGGAGTTTTTCTTAGTTGCGATTCGGCAAGTTCTCTATTTACTGGATACATTCAGGAACTGATGATAGTGATGGTAATTTTTAAGTGATCTTTTTAAAGTACTATCTTTAATATCTGGTGGTTCTCAACTTACAGCATGATAAAATACTATTCTTACACAGGCCCTTAGCGAGAGTGCAATTGAAAAAACACTAGGCTGGGAACTAGATGAATTGAGTTTGATTTCTGCCCTCATCACTTATTAAAAGCATTTCCTTAGGGGCGCCTGGGTGGCTCAGTGGGTTAAGCTCTGCCTTCAGCTCAGGTCATGATCCCAGGGTGCAGGGATTGAGCCCTGCATCACATCCACATCGGGCTCTCTGCTCAGCGGGGAGCCTGCTTCCCTCTCTCTGCCTGCCTCTCTGCCTACCTGTGATCTCTGTCTGTCAAATAAATAAATAAATAAAATCTTCAAAAAAATAAATAAATAAAATAAAATAAAAGCATTTCCTTAGACCAGCTCACCAAGATTATATGGTTCAGTCTTACCTATGTAATTAAAACATTTCTATCTTCCTTGCTTTGTGGATTTGATAGACTCAAGAGAAAACAGAGAAAAGATTCAAAAGACACTGCCATGTAGTCTTACCTGTTTCATATTTTAATAGTGTTTATTTGCCTGCAAAACTTTTTGTTTTCAAATGAAGTGTGAGACATAATGTCAAATCATCATCCATAAGAGAATGCTCCCTTAAAATATTTCATATGATTACTACCAAGGACAGTGTTTTCCCCTATGTTATCATTATTCATTGGCCTTTTGACTCTGAAATCTTATTTATATTTCCCATATGTTTCCAAAGAAATATTTTAGATAATCCTAGCCAGAATCTTGAGTTCCAAACAATAACATTTTAGTTGTTGCTAAGAATAGATGTAAATCTGTACCATCTCAACTAACCTTTAAACTGAAGGCATCATTTGTGTATCTGAAGGAAAGTAAGAGTCATCTTAAAAGATGGGTAAAAATAAGCACAGTCAACCTCCCCTAACTAGTATCTTTGGCGTATTATAGACCTTACAATACATAATTTTTAGATAAATGATACTTTATTTGATACTTATTTATGGGGGGAAAATGACTGGGTTGCCTCAAAATAAAATATATCCTATGACAATGACTTATACAGAACATTGAGTTTATGGAAAAAGCAGTGGTCCAGAGAAATAACTTCTTTATTTATGTCAAAGATTTTAAAAATGCTACATTTAATTTTAATATCATGATGAGCAGTATTCCCCCTGCCTGATAGGCCTCATTACACTGCAGCATGTACAGTATTTGCCTTATTTAACAATTTTTATCAATCATTTAAAAATGAGCAATGCTCTCAAAAAAGAAAAAAAAGTGATAGGTGTGTAGTGTACAGCTTCTTAGATCTACAAAAATTTGCACTCAATTGTGAAGGATAATAAAAAATAAAAACAAAAAAGGGTTTTATTAATCCTGGGCCCATGATTTGATACATTCAGCAACCAGAGACAATGATTGTTAATTGTATAACCGTAATTCCTATTCATTACAAAAATCTCTTTGCTTTTCTTCTTAATAAATGTTGACCTCCATCCACCTACTTGGATTCATCAAATTTGTGTGAACAACACCTTCCTGTCACTTTGGACTCCCCTTTCTTGTCACCAGTACTGATCCTTCCCATTTTTTCGTAGTGTGAAGCAATCTCAATCAGGGACTCCTTTCTAAAGCCCTCTTAAAATGTGAATATCCAAAGCAGGTAAACAAACACAGCAGTGATATGGAAAGTTCCACCACCCCAAATAATTTCTGACCAGTGAACAGGAGAAAGAATTATGAATCAAAACCTTTTACTTAAATCAAATCCTTCATTCTTCAACATGTCATGTGTTTCTTTTATTTCATTATCATAGTTTAATTCCTCATCTTCTCTTTCATGGATTCCTGTTTGAATTTTGTTAATATTTACCTCACTCTTGTTCTTAGTCATATCATTCATAGCATCTTATTTTATACATTTTTACTTGTACTTTTATATTATATATTGTTTCAAAATTATTTCTAACACTGGCCTCATACGAGGTGATATTAGGGGAATATGAGGCCTGGCTCTGTCTCTCCCTCTACTTCTGCCTCTGATCAAGTACTGTAACTTCTCTGAGCTTTAGCACCTCTCCTATAAAAGAAGAATATTTGGGGATAAATATTATAAGAAGAATTGGCTATGAAATAGTATATTTTATTAAGTAGTTATTACATCTCTTTTCAGCAGGAAATTTATGATTTTGTGACAAATGGAATATTCAAACAATATCTATTTTTCTTTTTAATTCCCCCCCCCACCCAAATATAAGCTACTTAAAGAACAGGAACTTTGTTTTACTCACAGTTAGGCTCAGAGACATAGAAGGGTGTTATGGTATCCGGTAGAAGCTCAGAAAGAATACACAGAATTAAGTTAAATTAACAGATGTTATTTCCATTTCTAAAATACCTTAGCAACTCTCATCCATTGAAAGAACTTTATTTTGTCATTTAAATATTTTAAAAACTGCTTCACTCCTACTTAGGAATGGGGTGGGGAGGGAAATCCTGCTGTAAGTCAACTGTCTTAGATTCTTAAAGGGACAGCTTTTATTTTATTTTTTTAAAAGAAATAATGCCTATAACCTACTCTGCCACACCAAAGAGCTATTGGAAAATAAAAGGATTTGCATGAGTAAGTCATAAAGAGCCATATTAGAGCCCTCTGGGATAATTTTTCAAAATGGTGTACCGTGCTTTAACCATGTAATTCTCATTGACCTTAATGGGAGTCATGCAGCTAAAACCACATATACCTCTTTTAAAACATATCTCTAAGTGTTCTGTCACTAATGCTAGTAAGTAATAAAACAGTACACTTTCTCTAGACATATAAACATTATCATGTTTATATCAGCATAATTATGAACTTTTTTGTACCATTATATAGCTGGGTTTTCATCATGCTATCATTAGCTTTTTGATAGTACAAAGACCCAATTTTCAATGGATGTTGTTAGGACATTTTTCTTTTAACCATATTTGATTCTAACAAGACAGCATTGTCTTGATAGGAAAAAATATCCTTTTAGATGTACATTTGCATTAGAAATCATGCACTAAGATTCTTAATTTGTGTCCTTCTGAATACAGCCTTCTAATGTAGAGCTCTAGTTTGGGAAAAATATGGCAGTGTGATGACTTTTCATTACAAAACAAATATAGTCTCAGCACCTTGCTGGCCTACTGTAAATATATGATTTTTAATAAAAGAAGAATAAACATTTAAACATTTCTTTGCCAAAATACATTAGTTATGACCTGCAATATGCCTGTAGTCCTAAATTTCTTCTACATATAAGGTGTCCTCTGTGCCAGATTGTATGATGACTTCACAATATGCGCAAATGTTCACCAGAAACCAGAAGGTGGTTTCTAATAAAGTCAACTATTACATAATACAAAAAGCTATTACATAGTAATTCATTTCAACAGTTTCAGAATAGAAAATGATTGAGAAAAATGAATAAGCCGAATACATTAGGCTCTCTGGATTTTTTTGTTACTGTGTTTAAGCAACTCTCACAAGGTATTTTATTATCATAGGATCTTAGCACTGGAAAGAATATCAATGACCTCACAGTTCAGCTTTTCCTTTTTCTTCCCATTTGCAGATGAATGAACTCTGAGAGAATAACTAAAATATGTTTTTTCCTAATTAAAAACTTCTATGAATATGTGGTTCTAAAAATATCACTTCACTTTTGAAATTTGTTTTTAAAGGTAATTTGTACAGAGAGTTTGCAATTTCTGGGCAAATACGGACCTCACCCCTTCCCCACCCACATACCCACATGAACCTAAAATGATTAAACAGTCATCTACCTGAGTTTATATTCATAAAGAATGTTCATTTGTTTTTGAGAAACTATTATGAAAAGTTTCTGGTTAGTGAAGATTCTATTTATAGTGACGCAAGATAATAATTAAGACACCTACATCATAGTCACAGCTCAGGTAGAGACACAGGAAACTGCCTCTGCCTATCATATCTGAGCATAAAACGACAGAGGCTCTTTTCCCATTAGTAGTGTGTGGGAGCTGCGTTACCTGCTTGGGTCTTAGGTGGTCCACTCAGAAAACTGCCAGCTAGGATCTGGAACTTCCATGGCTAAGGAGGAGTAGAACATCGATAGTTCTCAGAGGTGAGCAAGGAGAAGAAAAGGTGTATGTTATGTGGGAGGGCAGGGCCTAAGACAATAGGTTTAAACAAACTGAGGGACCGTGGAGGGCAGGGAAAAAGAGATGGGATAAGAACAGGTTTGTCTACCACTGTGAGAGGTGGTCACCAGGAGTACCCCAGAATCTAAACAAAAGTTGAGGGGATGAGTGAAGTAGAATAGCGAACACATCTCAAACACACACACACATTCACGTGCATGCACAGAAAGACTCAGTGTGGTTGGAATATATCACTTGAACCTGAAGTAAGGTTGTCCTTGTGTGTTTAGTGAGT